>NW_006786333.1:308031-317765 GCF_000442215.2 Lipotes vexillifer
TGACAAAATTCAACACCCATTTATGAGAAAAATCTTCCAGAAAGTAAGCATAGAGGGAACTTACCCCAACATAATAAAGGCCATTAATGACAAACCCACAGCCAACATTATTCTCAATGGTGAAAAACTGAAACCATTTCCACTAAGATCAAGAGCAAGACAAGGTTGCCCACGCTTACCACTATTTTTCAACATAGTTTTGGACGTTTTAGCCACAGCAATCAGATAAGAAAAAGAAATAAAAGGAATCCAAATCGGAAAAGAAGAAATAAAGCTGTCACTGTTTGCAGATGACATGATACTATACATAGAGAATCCTAAAGATGCTACCAGAAAGCTACTGGAGCTAATCAATGAATTTGGTAAAGTAGCAGGATACAAAACTAATGCACTAAAATCTCTTGCATTCCTATACACTAATGATGAAAAATCTGAAAGAGAAATTAAGGAAACACTCCCATTTACCGTTTCAACAAAAAGAATAAAATACCTAGGAATAAACCTACCTAAGGAGACAGAAGACCTGTATGCAGAAAACTATAAGACACTGATGAAAGAAATTAAAGATGACACAAACAGATGGAGATATATACCATGCTCTTGGATTGGAGGAATCAACATTGTGAAAATGACTATACTACCCAAAGCAATCTACAGATTCAATGAAATCCCTATCAAACTACCAATGGCATCTTTCACAGACTACAACAAAAAATTTCACAATATGTATGGAAACACAAAAGACCCTGAATAGCCAAAGCAATCTTGAGAAAGAAACGTGGAGCTGGAGGAATCAGGCTCCTGGACTTCAGACTATACTACAAAGCTACAGTAATGAAGACAGTATGGTACTGGCCCATAAACAGAAATATAGATCAATGGAACAGGGTAGAAAACCCAGAGATAAACCCATGCACATATGGTCATTTTATCTCTGATAAAGGAGGCAAGATTATACAGTGGAGAAAAGACAGCCTCTTCAATAAGTGCTGCTGGGAAAACTGGACAGCTACATGTAAAAGAATGAAATTAGAACACTCCCTAACACCATACACAAAAACAAACTCGAAATAGATTAAATACCTAAATATAAGGCCAGACACTATCAAACTCTTAGAGGAAAACATAAGCAGAACACTCTATTACATAAATCACAGCAAGATCCTTTTTGACCCACCTCCTAGAGTAATGGAAATAAAAACAAAAATAAAAAAATGGGACCTAATGAAACTTCAAAGATTTTGCACAACAAAGGAAACTATAAATAAGACAAAAAGACAACCCTCAGAATGGGAGAAAGTATTTGTAAATGAAACAACTGACAAAGGATTAATCTCCAAAATTTATAAACAACTCATGCAGCTCAATATCAAAAAAACAAACAAACAACCCAATCCAAAAATGGGCAGAAGACCTAAATAGACATGACTCCAGAGGAGATATACAGATTGCCAACAAACATATGAAAGAATGCTCAACATCACAAATCATTAGAGAAATGAAAATCAAAACTACAATGAGATATCACCTCACACCAATCAGAATGGCCATCATCAAAATATCTACCAACAATAAATGCTGGAAAAGGTGTGGAGAAAAGGGAACCCTCTTGCACTGTTGGTGGGAATGTAAATTGGTATAGCCACTATGGAGAACAGTATGGAGGTTCCTTATAAAACTAAAAATAGGACTACCATACGACCCAGAAATCCCACTCCTGGGCATATACCTTGAGAAAACCATAATTCAAAAAGAGTCATGTACCACAATGTTCATTGCAGCTCTATTTACAATAGCCAGGACATGGAAGCAACCTAAGTGTCCATCGACAGATGAATGGATAAAGAAGATGTGGCACATATGTACAATGGAATAGTACTCAGCCATAAAAGAAACAAAATTGACTTATTTGTAGTGAGGTGGATGGACCTAGAGTCTGTCATACAGAGTGAAGTAAGTCAGAAAGACAAAAAACAAATATCGTATGCTAACACAAATATATGGAATCTAAGAAGAAGAATGGTTATGAAGATCCTAGGGGCAGGACAGGAATAAGGATGCAGACGTAGAGAATGGACTTGAGGACATGGGGAGGGAGAAGGGTAAACTGGTATGAAGTGTGAGAGTGGCATGGACATATATACACTACCAAATGTAAAATCGATAGCTAGTGGGAAGCAGCTGCATAGCACAGGGGGATCCTCTTGGTGCTTTGTGACCACCTACAGGGGTGGGATAGGGAGGGTAGGAGGGAGACGCCAGAGGGAGGAGATATGGGGATATATGTATAGTATGTCTGATTCACTTTGTTATAAAGCAGAAACTAACACACCATTGTAAAGCAATTATACTCCAATAAAGATGTTAAAAAAAAAAGTACTGACTGCAACATTTCTGTGTTTTATAAAGGATTTTATCTTACCTAAAAATTCATAGTTGATAATGTGAATTATATCAGCTGCCTTTGTGGCTGAAGTGTATGGCTTTTGGTAAAGTATAAGAAAACTTTGAGAATTTGCCAACGTGTTCTACTAGAAAAGAAACATGAGCCATGCTATCATTAATCCTTAACAAGAGCTACACGGCCTTGCGAGATCGGCCTTTTATGAAGCAGATTGCGTCTTCCACCTATTTTATGGGTAAGTCCTGGTTATCTCTACAGTGAACACAACTGCATTCTATCCCTTTTAATGGGTGACTGCAACCCATCCATGAAACTTCTCCTTGACTCAATACTGACCCCAAACTTTTGCTCCACCAAAGACACTTCACTCACGTTACTCTCACAAATCACGGTGTTTGTTATGAGCATTTCCTTGCCATGCTACTGACTGAGGTATTGCTTACTGCCTCACTGGTAGCTTGCCAAAGAATGACATAGGTGGTGACCCCATTCTTTCTATTTGTCCCAAATGAGGATCTACATCTTAAAGGGTATACGAAAATGCTGGTGACCTGGCTTCATTCCAATAAAATCACTGGCGTTCTTGTCGTGCCCCTCAGTGTTCAGGAGGACCTATAGGTAAAACTGTTTGGGACCTTGGATGTCTGTGGCAAACTGCATGTTAGCACTATCCAGGCTACCTCTACTCTGTCCACTCACACCACACATTTCTATCATTCTTTGCTGACAAATGACGTCAAACAAAGCAAAAGGCAAGAGCACTAAGACATGCCTAGCAGGATTCAGTCACCTCATTTAAGACTATCTGTAGAAATGCATCATGCCTATAATGGAGGTTCAGGAATGTTCCTGCCTTCTCCACTCTCAGTGTGGTGTTAAACTTGATCCTACGTCAACCCTACACTTAAGCGGCCGCTTGGAAAAATGTATTGGTTGTCTTCAATTGTTTATCACTGAATAGGACACCACTTTGAAATAAAGATCTAGCAATAAGCTTTTAGTTCCAGTGAATAATTTAAATTGTGTATAGTTCTTGCAGTATGGGCAGGACCTGGGATTTTTTGTTTGTATGTTTTTGCTTTTAAAGGCATATTGCCAATCTAATATAAATAAGTCTCAGTAATAGACCAAAATCAACAATAGAACTCCTTGGTGCGATCATTATGTAGATTTATTACATAAGCCTATCACTAATTTCAGAAGACTGCTTACAATTTATAACTAGTAAGTTGAAACCGTTTCTAAGATTTCAAAACAGCAAGCAAAATATTGTAATACCACCTTTGGTCCTGTAATATAAAAAAGAATTTGGGTGGCCATTGTCCCCTGGTTCCTGGGCAGGAGCCAATAAGCCCTTAGAATTTCCCAAATGATAGATTTGTCTTTATTATTCATGATGGGCCCCTGGAATCAGGCCTGAGTTATGCTAATGAAGTGACTCATGGTGGACCCATAAGTAATTTCAGGATGGGGTCAGGCCATGCTGGAAAGACCACTCATGTAATTAGTGGGTTGGAGCTTTGAACCACATGAGATCAGCCTGACCTCCTGGAGAATGACAGAGTCAATGATTCAATCAATCATTACTAAGTAATGAAATCCAATAAAACCTCTAGACATCGAAAGCTTGGGTGAGCTTTCCTGGTTGGTGTTGCACCTTGATGTATTGGGAGGGGTAAACTTGGTGTTTAGGACCCTCCCTGATCTTGCCCCATGGGTCTCTTCCTTTGGCTAGCCTGATTTATATCCTCTACAGTTAAACATAACACTTTCCTGAGTTCTATGAGTTATTCTAGAGAATTATCAAACCTGAGGAGGTAGTAGGTATGCCTGAATTTATTTCCAGTTGGTCAGAAATGCAGGTGGCCTGAGAATCCCCAAGCTTGCAGTTAGTGTCTGAAGTAAGGGCGGTCTTGCAGGGGACTGTGCCCTTAATCTGTAAAATCTGAAATAACTCTGGCCAGTCAGCGTCAGAATTGCATTGCAGGTCCCTTGTTACATCTTCAAGCACGTAAGTGTGATAAAGGTTAAGTAAGGCTGGAAATATTATAATAGCCATGGACTGCTTCATTTTAGGCACCCTGATATTGATCTTACATGTTGGAACTGGTGATTGGGATACCATTTTCATACCATTAAAAAGCAGTTGGAGGATATACATGAACTTTTCAATTAAGCCATGGTGGATACCCTAGGCATAACTAGCAAAAAAAATTTTTGCATTTGTTCAAAGAATAGAGTTTTAGATAAAGTTATTATGATCCCCTTCTGATTGACATAAGACAAATGCCTTATTATAGAAAAGTATAAAAGGTTAGAATTGGAAAGAACCTTAAAAATCATGTAGCTTAAGTTGTTCATTTCACAGGGAAGAAAATAACTGAGGCCAAGGAGATAAGGGATTTGCCCAATAGCTATTTAGTGTCAGAGCTGGGACTAGATCTGCAACATCTCAAATCATACTGTGATTCCCAAGCTCCTTGTGGCAAAACTTATTCAGTTACTGAGGCAGATCTATTTTAGTCTAGTTGTCTTGCCAGTGGGAGAGAGAGCAAAAAATAGCATGCAGGATACAATCACATGTTTTGCCTTTCTTCTATTTATCATTAAAGTAGCCCTTTTCATGTCTTCTTTACATTTCTGCTGACTTACCTAACAAAAGAGGTAGCCAATGCAGATATTCACTCATTTCATAAGCATTTATAAAGCATCTATTATAAATCAGTACTAGGTACTTAGAGATATCAAGATTAATTATTAAGCCCCTCTTTTCTAGTGAGAACTTCATCCTTCATTAAAAAATAAACACAGCTGTATAAGTCCTGTGATCAAGGCCTGGAGAGAGAGCACAGAAAAGAAAGCTGGGGATATCATGGGTGGGTCTTTTCTGGCTGATTAAGGAATTTGGCCATTATTCTGTAGGCCTGACAAGCCATTAAAGGGTTTTAAGCAAAACAAAACAAAAAAACAGAAAAAAAAAAAAAAAAAAAAAAAACTTTCCCTAAGGATACATGGGACATGACCTTGACAACTTGCTTGAAGATCTCAATAGAAATCCTTCCTTATCTTGTTGCTTTTCTTTCTACATGCCTCAGCAACCACAATGGTTTTGCCAAAACTGTGAAGATGGCCAGATACACTCTAACTTAGTATTTTTCAGCCCCTATTATAGAAGTCTTATGATAAAGAAGGTATAACCAATTCCTTGTCTGAACAGTTAAAACTCAGTTCTGTAATTCCTGGCTCAAGTGAGGGCCATGAAGAAATTTGAGCCAGATAGTAAAGGAATCAGGCACCCACTTGAGCATGTAAGCACATTTGAGATCCCTCACAGACCTCCAGCCCCCTGAGTCACTGAGGCACTGTCTGGTGGGAAAAACAAGTAAGAGATTTCTGGCTGCAGGAGTCCTTCCAGCATGGAATTCTCCAGTTCTATAAGAAACAGTGGGAGGCATGTTGCTGCTTATGTAACCCTTGGGTAGCTTCACAGGATTCCAGGGACGAAGAGTGATACAGTCCATCAAAACAAACACACAAGTATAAATTAATTATACAAAAAAATGAATTCAATCTTTGTTAAGAGAACCAGCAATTAAGACTATCAGTTTACTATCCAGAGGCAAAGCCAAATTGAGGGGCATCCTACAAAATAAAGACAAGAATACATCAAAAGTGTCAAGGTCAAAAAAGACAAGGAAAGACTAAGAAATTGTCACAGAGACTAAGGAGACATGACTAAGGAGTCACAACAATGTAATGCTGGATCTTGGATTGGACCCTGGAACAGAAAAGGGGCATAATAGAAAAACCAGTGATCCAAATAGAGTCTATATTTAAGTTAATTATCTTGTACCAATGTGATTTTCTTAGTTTTGATAATCGTTCTATGGTAAAGCAAGATGTTAACATTAGGGGGAGCTGGGTGAAGGGGATAGATAGATAGATAGATAGATAGATATAAACTCTCCTTAACATCTTTGCAACTATTTAGTAAATCTAAACTAAAAAAAAAAAAAAAAAAAAAGCTTGTATAGTTTTTTTTGGTTTGTTTTTGTTGTTGTTGTTGTTTTAAGGAATATAGGTTTCAGAGTCAGAGTCTTGGGTTTAAAACATAGTTCTATTTCTTACTAGCAATGTAGCCTTGGGCAACTTCCTTAATCTCTCTGTGCTTTACTTTCCTCATCAGTAAAATAGGAATAATAAAAACAAGTTTAGGGCTTCCCTGGTGGCGCAGTGGTTGAGAGTCCACCTGCCGATGCAGGGGACACAGGTTCGTGCCCTGGTCCAGGAAGATCCCACATGCCGTGGAGCAGCTAGGCCGGTGAGCCATGGCTACTGAGCCTGCACATCTGGAGCCTGTGCTCTGCAACGGGAGAGGCCACAAGAGTGAGAGGCCCATGTACCGCAAAAAAAAAAACAAGTTTATAAGGTTAAATAATATATTTAAACACTTAGTATTACGTCGGTACATAATAAATTCCTAAAAAGTTACATTTAGTATTTGCTTATGAGCATTAGCATAATTATTAAAGATGTCATTATTATTGTTGATATTATTAGGATTTTCTGGTTCTGGAGTCACTTCAAGAACTAATAAAAATGCAGTAATACTATAGATAGCATGTATTTACTCTCTTCCTCATTCTGTTGGAGTCAGATGGAGTAAACTGGCTCTAATACCTTCTGGGGTAAACTAACTCATCAAGCCTGGGTATGTGCAGTTGCTGAGTGAGCTGAGTGTGGAGGTTGAAGAGGGCAAGTACAGAGATGGAGAAGGTTTCACCAGCCTCTAACAAGTGCCCTCATCAAGTTATATCATTCTTTTTCAATGAATAGATGATTATACTCAATAAGCTACTACACCAGCTGCCTAAAATGCACCATCAAGATTAAGGAATCCATACACTGTTTTATGCTATCAATTACAACCAGATCTTTGTGTTCCAAAGAGCTGTTGAGATTTTGTTTCCAGAAATCTGGTATTGATACTTTTGCTGAATTGGAGGCCACTTTTATACATGCTAGGAATACAGTTCCCAAGAGTTAGGAGTGTATCAGTACAACATTTGAACTAATGAGTGACCTGAGTACTTTAAAAACCCTCTGGATCACTTCTTTAAACAACGAACCATAGACAGTCCCTGATTTACAAACTTTTGAGATAGCATTCATTTATCAGTTACTTTTTAGAGCACAGAATACAGCTCACATAACAATGTAGAATCTACTTACTATATAAGCTTGTTTAAAATATTGGGCCATTGACACACAAAAAATTAACTAAAATAAAATTCTGTTGCAATGTTAGTAATCCTCACACACACACACAAAAAGAGTTATTTTCTAAATGGAACTTTATGTCATATCTGAAAGCTATGTAGGGTTCTGACCCCTAGATTGCCAATTTCCTAGGTAGACCAAAGGTACTTACACTTGTCTTTCACATTCTTCTTTTCCCCAGATGCTATTCTCCAAAACAGACTTCTATTCCTGACCACTTCCCCATGAGCTCTGAATTGTACTAATTCTCGTCCTTCCACTGCTTCAAGGTACTGACCACCCTGGGCTCACTCCCTAAAGATATTATTCCATAATTTTAAGTTTTTTAAAAAGTAAGTCAGACTTCTGGGAGAAAGGAGAGGGAAATGTACAAATTAGGTCAATCTTTCTGCAGGACAATTTGGCAAAATACCCCATACATCTTCATAAGATATTTTCCCTTGAAACTATCAATTCCATGTCTATGAATTTATTCTAAGGAAGTAAATAGAATTAGTGTGCAAAAATCCACAGGATGCACACCTCAATGTTGTTTATAAAACAGAAAAGCAGAAGCAGCCTCCAATAAGCAGGGATTTGTAAAATAGGTTATAGGATACCTACACAATGGAAGTTTGTTGCCTAAGAATGTTTACAGATAAGATAAAACATTTACATTGTAGTTAAGCAAATAAAGATTACAAAATAGTAGCATTTTAATTTGATTACTATAATAATTATAATAGCTGAAACTTATTGCATAATTACTACATACCTTCTGAAATAGGTACTACTAATATTCCCATTTTAATTATAAGGAAAAAGAGACAAAGTTAATTAACGTGCCCAAGGCCAAATGGTTAGTAAAGATAATCTGGATCCCAAAATCACACCCTTAATATAGCCTCTCTAATACCTGTGTATATGCTTTGAGAAAAGCATGGAAGAATATCAACAGTACTTAAGAGAGGTTGGGTATGTACCTGTCGTAAGCAAAATTTTTACAATAGAATGACTCCCTAAAGATGTCCCAACCCAATCCCTGAATACAATGAGATATGTCTCCCATGATTATGTTATATTAAAGGGCACAGTGGACCTTAACACAGTGCAACTATCACAGGTGGACCTAATCTAACCACAGGAGCTCCTCTAAAAGCAGAGAATTTTCTTCAGCAGGTAGCGCGATAAGCCAGAGAAGATTGCAAGTGTAAGGAGGATTCAGTACACCATTTCTGCTTTGTTGATGGAGTGGACCACATGAGAAGGGGGTTCAGCTGCCTCTAGGACCAGAGAGCAGCCCCCAGCTGACAGCCAGCCAGGAAATGGGGACCTCAGATCTATAGCTACAAGGAACTGGATTCTGACAACAACCTAATCAGCTTTGCAGAGAATTCTTCCCCCAAGCCTCTAGATTGGAGCCCAACCTCACTCTTACCTTGATTTCAATTCTCTGAGCAGAGAACCCAGTTGAACCCACCCAGACTTCTGACCTACAGAACTGTGAGATAATAAAGTGGGCAATTTCATGCTGCTAAGTTTGTAGGACATTGTTATCTAGCAATAGAAAACTAATACAGTACTTATGAGGGACTTAGAATTAGGAAACTAAAATTTGTGTGTTAAAAACCTACAACAGCATTATACTTGATGGAGAAAATATTGATGCATTTTAAGATCTGGAACAAAATAAGAACATCTATTATTACTACCATTGCCTAACTTAGTATTATAATTCCTGGCCTGCTATTTTAAAAATGAGGTATATAAGAATTAGAAGAAAAGGGATCAACCTTTGTTGTCTAGAAATGATTAGAATCAGTAAATGACTGAAACCAATAAAAGAGTTCAGCAACTTGCTGAATACATGACCAACTCAGAAAAATTAAAAACACTTCTCCTCACTAACATTAGCAACCACAGAATATAAGAAAAAGAAAAAAACATTCAAAATAGCATAGAAATTATAAGCTATCTAGGCATTTACTTAATCAAAAAATAAACAAGCCCTTTAAAGGGGCTTACATTTTTCTTTTTTTTTTTCTTTTCTTTTCTTTTTTTTTTTTTTTTT
>NW_006786333.1:317900-320852 GCF_000442215.2 Lipotes vexillifer
TCCCCTGCATCGGCAGGCGGACTCTCAACCACTGCGCCACCAGGGAAGCCAGGGGCTTACATTTTTCAATTCTCCTTTTTCTGTATTTTCCAAACCATATTTAATGAACACATATTACTTTGCTAATAAAAATATACCATATCAATGGTGATATTCAAAATGTTTAGAACGTTGGTACCAATCAATTAGAATGGCACGGGCAAGAAAGAAATAGTTCAGCCATACAGGTATATGCCAGGTGAAGAAGAGCTTCACGACTTATAATTATTAATTAAGTAATTATTATATTTCTCTCCCTGAATTGGCTGGGAAGAACAAACTTCAGCCTTCCACTTTCTTTGAAGAATTTCTCTCAATTATTTTTTCCTGTACTTAGAAAGAAAGGTAAGAGAGTGCAATTAGATCAACAAGGCAAGCTGGCTTACTTAAAAAATGCATGAAACAAAAAACAGAACTGGCACAGAAGGGAGAAGGACATGTCTACAGGGATGGCGAATGGGAAAGTAAGAAAACAAAACCAGGATATTCCCTGGCGGTCCAGTGATTAGCACTCAGCACTTTCATTGTGGTGGCCCAGGTTCAATCACTGGTTGGGGAACTAAGATCCCACAAGCTGCACAGCTCAGCCAAAAAACAAAAAAGAAATCAAAACCAACCCATGTGGCCTGCACATGACCAGCAGGCTGACCATCCCATCCTGCCTGAGGGGACAGAGTAAAAACGCGTAGCTCAAATTACATCTCCCCACATGAACTCAGTCTTCAGAGAATGCAAATGCTGGGGACCTTGCCATTACCTGCCTTCAAATTATGAAATGACCAGGGTAATAATCCTTGGAGCTTGATTTTCAGACCCCAGGGGCAATCAAAAATAGTAATTAAAGCATGTCAACATACTAAATAAGTACTTTTACAAAATCCACCAGAGTGGTAAGTAAATTTAACATAAAAAGCAGCTTAAGAGGTCAAATTGGTGCTTTTTTTTTAAAAATCACAATCCTGGTCTTCCCAACAGATAATTTGTTTCTCCTCTTAACATAGAATTGTTTTAGAAATGTCAAGAAATGACTTCTAAAATTTACTATCTCAGAATTTTGCACTTATTCCTTCCCATCTTTGGATAATTTTTGAAATATTATTTGTGCAGCTAGTTCACTATCACAACATCAATGGTGCCTAACTAACAATAGTTGGCATTGCACAAGGCCATAAAATATTTAAAACTGAGGAAATGCAAAAATCCACTTTATAAAACAGAAACAGACTCACAGACATAGGGAATAGACTTATGGTTACTGAGGTGGTAGGGTGGGGGGATTGATAGATTGGGAGTTTGGGATTGACATGTACATACTACTATATTTAAAATAGATAACCAAAGAGGTCAAGTTGTTTTCACTTTATAAACACATTCAAGGAAGGCAATAGAGACACCCTCTGTATACTTTAATCATGATTGATCCCAAACTGAAGGCAGTTTATTGCCAGATTGCACTAATGATTCATTCATATCACTAAGAAAGGTCTAGTAGGTCTGAAAATGACCATCAAAGGTATCAAGACTGCTCTTCCCTTAGGAGACTGTCAGGAAATGCTCAGGAAATTTCATCCTTACAGTACTGTGAAACTGGTTCCAATGCCACTCCATTCTTTCCAGTATATAAATTCTCTGTTATTTTTTCCATCAAGCTACAAGTTTTGTGGTATTATTTGCAATACCAGAAAGCCAAGCCCTTCTTCTGCGGTAACATAGAAGACTTTGGATTCCTAGGTGGTTTTGCAAATAATACCACAAAAATAGCCTTTGCTTAAAAGAACATGATTTTTTCCAGAAATAAACAAGAGGAGATAAACATATGTAATCAACAAGAAATTAGGCTTCGCATTCAGGTGTTTTGATAAAGAAGAGCTGAACTAGCCTCCAGATTCCCCTGGTTGGGTTAACCAGTGAAAGATACAAGATCCAAAACCCTGAATTGCAAAGGTCCAAAATCCCAAAAGGTGAAACGATGTCAGGTTGGCATCTTCGAGAAGAATTGACTTTATTAAATACATTCATATTAAGAAGCACATCATGAAAAGAAAGGAGGCGATACAAACCGAAAATGGTGTTTACTACAAGTTTATGGAAAAGAAATCAGTGTAAGGAAAAGATGAGACAATTTAATCCAAGGAAGAAAAGAAAACAGAAAGTTTATAAATCAATGATTGAATCAAAAGACAAGAATTGCAATTCTAGAAGGAAACTCTGTCTCATAATTGGTAGTTAAGCGCCTATTTCACTAAACCCAAAGACCACCAGGGACCACATAAGCCTGAAGTCAAGGGGGCTTTGGTCAAGAATTCTCTACCCTCCATTGTTTGGTGTAGACTAAACATAGATGAAGTTTCCAGCAAAGCTGCTCCTTGGAAGGTCATGGGCACTTGCTCACAGGGTTCTTTAGTAATAGAACCAGTTCTGCTCCTGCCTCCCCAAATAAACTACAAATTCCTTTGAAGTTAGGATCTCATTTTATTCATGTTTATATACCCATGTAGCACATGTGCAAATAAATGCCCATGGAAGGCACTTTGTGAATGTTTTTCAAATTACCACTGAGTTTTACTAGAGTATCATTTGGAATAATGGTCATAATAATAATCAAAACAATCACACAGCACCTTTCGCTGGGTGCTTACCAGATGTCATGTGAAAATTCACAGGTTACTTGATTAAATCAGTATATAGATATAATCAGTACTGTTAAACATATTTTACAGAAGTTAAAATTTAAGCCTACAAAAATCCTTAATAATTTGTCAAAGGAGATGTGGCTAGCATATCCAAACTTGGGTAGTGAGAAATTTCTGCAAAAGAACGTATATATATATATATATATATATATATATATATATATATATGTATAACTGAATCACTTTGCTGTACAGCAGAAATTAACACAACATTGTAACT
>NW_006786333.1:320862-321398 GCF_000442215.2 Lipotes vexillifer
AGGAATTAACACAACATTGTAAATCAACTATACTTCAATAAAATTTAAAAATTTTTGAAAAAGAAATTTCTGCACACTACAATAGGCTATGGGAACTTACCTAATTAGAAGTAGAGATTCAAGTATAGGCTACAGAGACTCAGTATAGTCATTATGTTGTGGAGTCAACACTGATGAAGATGCTCACTGATGTAGACAACATAAAAAATCAAGACATCTTTGACTATAGTAGGTGCCTGCTAAATATTTGGTAAGTGAATGCAGAACTAAAGTGGGAAACAACAATTTTTCCAAGTCAAATAATTGTACTGAGGTCCTAACTATGCCATTTAACAGGGAATGAATACTGATCCTTTCTTCCCAGCAACAGAAGCTAGAGAATAGTTAAGCACCTTGACTCAGAAAACACAGCCTCTTCTCAAGTCAGAATTTGCTGAGGCTTGTTATGGTGGGGCTTGCTCTCTTTCTCTGCCCTTAAATACTTTAAGACCCTGTAGAAAAGCTCTGTAAAATAAAAGGATATGCCCCATTCCTGC
>NW_006786333.1:321408-377254 GCF_000442215.2 Lipotes vexillifer
TTTAAACAATGAGAACTATAGTATTAAAATCAACAGTAAAAAAAAAAAAATGTTTTTAATTCCAGAGTCAAAACCTAAAAACCCCAAACAAGGGATATGTAAATTCCTGGCCCATGGTCCATCTGACATGTAATACACACTCTCCTAGAAATGCATGTACATGTGTGTCTTTCATACTGTTATCATAGACACAATAATGGTTGAACATTTTTCTTTTGTTGTAAAATAATTATTAGGGCATTTCAAAGCTGATTTCTCTAGAGCAGTGGTCCCCAACATTTTTGGAACCAGCGACTGGTTTCGTGGAAGACAATTTTTCCATAGATGGCAGGGGGTATGGTTCAGGCAGTAATGCAAGCAATGGGAAGCGCTGGGGAGCAGCAGATGAAGCTTCACTCACTGGCTCACCTCCTGTGTATGGCCCAGTTCCTAAAAGGCCACGGACTGGTACCGGTCCCCAGCCCAAGGGTTGGGGACCCCTGTTCTAGGGTCAAGAAACAGAAAATCATTTGTAACTAAAGCATGGAGTTATCAAATTTGTGAGTGTGAGTGTGTGTGTGTGTGTGTGTGTGTGTGTAGCTGTGCAAAACCAAAACCAAAAAAGATTACAATAATAAAGAGAATTAGGGCTTCCCTGGTGGCGCAGTGGTTGAGAGTCCACCTGCCGATGCAGGAGGGGACACGGGTTCGTGACCCGGTCCGGGAGGATCCCACATGCCGCGGAGCGGCTGGGCCTGTGAGCCATGGCTGCTGAGCCTGTGTGTCTGGAGCCTGTGCTCCGCAACGGGAGAGGCCACAACAGTGAGAGGCCTGCGAAACGCAAAAAAAAATCTTCTGAACAAGATCTCAACCACAGAGTTCCTATTTCCTGATTTTCAGTATTATTTTAAAGTACGGTTGCTAGAGAAGAGCTTTGCTATAGAGAACATGAACTAATCTTTGCAGGTAACCATTTATTCTATTAAACTAAAATATATAACTAGGTAAAAAGTCAATGCAGGAAGATGAAATGAAGATTCTAGTAAGCTGGTGGCCCAATTTATATCCTGATGCTGGGGGAACATAAGTGTAAAACTCATTACTTAAAAATAAATTATTGAGCCAGCATGTATGGGAAGTAAAAGTAGAGGGCATACTATCTAGAAGGGGAGACAAGCACACTAACACACAAAACTATTAAATAACTGAGCATAAGTCAAGAACGATCTCGTACTTAGTGATTCTGTTTAACCAGAGGATAAAATCATGGGCCTGACTTTGCAGATGACCGTTCCCCACTACCTCCAGCCTGCACACAGCCATCCAGCCATCTCCTCCATCTTGGAATTCTCTTGCTCAAAACCTGAAATGCTCCCAAACTAATGAACTAACACCATCAAGTTCAAGCTCCCGCTCATCTGCTAATTGTTTTACCTTGGGAAGTTTCCCTTAACTTTCATTTTCTTATTTGTAAAATGGGATGGTTAAATTACATGATCTTTAAAGTCCATTTCAGATATAATTTCGCTTGGTCAAACAACTCCATACCTCACAACACCCCAGCTTTTGTTCTAGTCAAACAAATCTCCAAGCTTCTTCCTACAAGGTCCAACACAGACTCTACCTCCCTCTTGAACTCACCCTATATATCCCTTATTCTACACATCTCTCCCTTTCCCTCTCCTCTCAAGCTATATATGGCCTCCTTTTCCGTTTCTCCAAGATGCCAGGCTCCCTGCCACCAAAGTTTTCCCCTGTGCTGCACACCACCACATCCCACCTATCCTCGGGTTCGCAGTCACGTCAGACCCAGTGCTCCCTTTTTTTAAAATAAAAATTATTTCATAATATCCCTTTATCATTCTGAACCATAATCTACAAATAATGCAAATTAAACATAATTTTAAACATGTATAGGTTAGGAACAGTTCTAAGTATTATAAAGTAGAAATAAAAGGAACATAATTCAGTACCAAATAATATATATATGTTAATGGTAAATGCCCTGGTACAATTACTTTAGATGGGAGTGGAGCAGCCGAATGCTATTTTTTGTTTGTTTTTGTTTGTCTTTTCTGCAGTTATACTTTTATTAATGTTGTTGCTTGCAATGTGCCATTGATGACAATTTAGACACAAGTTTTAAACCAACTGGACGGGACTGTATCATTACTTTCAAACACTGTTTGGATACTGTATAGACCCTCAAAAAATGCTATTTTTTTGTTTGTTTGTTTGTTTGTTTATTTTTGGCTGTGTTGGGTCTTCGTTTCTGTGCAAGGGCTTTCTCTAGCTGTGGCAAGCGGGGGCCACTCTTCATCGCGGGCTCTCACTATCGCAGCCTCTCTTGTTGCGGAGCATAGGCTCCAGACGCACAGGCTCAGTAGTTGTAGCTCACGGGCCTAGTTGTTCCGTGGCATGTGGGATCTTCCCAGACCAGGGCTCGAACTCGTGTCCCCTGCATTAGCAGGCAGATTCTCAACCACAGCACCACCAGGGACGCCCAATGCTATTGTTTATAACAAACCTTGGAGGACTATTTGATCCTTCAAACCATACATATGAAAGTATAACTGATTTATAAAGACAACAAAAACTAGGTATCAAGAATCCTGAGTTCCAGGGACTTCCCTGGTGGCCTAGTAGGTAAGACTCCACTCTCCCAATGCAGGGGGCCCGAGTACAATCCCTCATCAGGGAACTAAATCTCACATGCACGCTGCAACTAAAGATACCGCATGCGGCAACTAAAATGCGGTGCAGCCAAAATAAATAAATACGTATTTTAAAAATAATAAAAATAAAACTTAAAAAAAAAAGAAAGAAACCTGAGTTCCAATACCAGTTCTGCCAGTAACAAGCCTAAAATCACTTCTGACCACAACAGTGAGAGGCCTGCGAAACGCAAAAAAAAAAAAAGAGAGAGAGAGAGACTTAAAAGAGAGCCAAATAACCTCATCTCAAAAGCAAAATAGGATGGATAATTGCATATTTCAACCAAATGAATGTTCATCAAAATGCCCTTTGCTAAGGCAGCAAAGATATACTGAGATTATAAACCAAGCAGAATAGATAAGATGTAACTAAATGTTTCCTTTAAAACTTTTGCCACACAATATAATTGTATTTTAAGCCTTAAGGAGAATTGTTTTGAAAGTGTTTCCTTTGTTACTCACAAGCTAATCTTTATTTAATAGTGATTTATTATTTGCCTTACTTCCCAATATAAGTTCCAGAAAAGCAATGTATACATTACTTATATTTCAAATGAAATTTTTCAAACAACTTTCTGCTATATTCCTGCTCTGTTGTAATCCATTCTCTATGTAGCAGCCAAAATGATCTTTTAAAGCCATACTTCAGATATCTTTCTCTTGTTAAGAAAGCATTTCAACCTAATTTAATCCAAACTCAGAGTAACCTAAAACATCCTCGAAAATCTGACCCTTGCCTTCCTCTCCATCCTCAAATGCTACCACCCTTACCTGTGGTTAGGTAAACCAAAACAAATGGTTTTGTTTCTCATTAAAAGAAGCTTATACCCACCACTGAGTTTTTTGTGCTGGTTGTTCCCTCTACCCGACCACCCTGCCCATATATCTTCTTGTGGCTGACTCCTTTTTGTCATCCAGGGCTAACCTCATCATGAGGCCTTCCCTGACCATCCAATCTAAAAGAGGCCCAGCCCACCCTCTGTCATAGCACATACAGCTATACGAAGTCATTCTGTTAATTTCTTTGTTTACTTCTTCTTCCTCTCTCTCCCTCTCTCTCTCTCTCTCTCTCTCTCCCCACCCCCCCAAATAGTCCCTACCCCTGGCTACCACCACCCTCAGAAGAATGTAACCTCCATAAAAGAGGGAATATTGCCTGTCTTATCCAGCACCATGCTCCTAGAACACAGAACAGTCTCTGACACATGAAAGGCTCTAAGAAAAATATTTATTGAATAAATGAACATTTCTAAACACATTATATTTACGGATGCATTTTAGGTTTTTTTTAGCGTGAATTTTCACTAAGGCCATATCTTCAACTCTCTCTAAAAATCAAGGGCGATGGCTTCTTCCAGCTGCAAACATGCCTGGTTATGACTGCAAGACATTTGGAACAAAGAGGCTGTTCACTGAGAGATAAACACATTTTCAGGATAAAAGTTTGTTTTGCTGTAATCAAAATTCTGAAACTGGCTCTTCATGGCACGCTATTCTTGATATTCAATACCAACTAACAGAGCTGCTATTATTATTTTTTTTAATTTACCTAGATAAATTAGGAACCATTTAGCTTGGGGACAGCAGGAAAAGGTAGGAGACTAAGGATATTATCAATAGGAAGAAGAGAAGCAATTTTTTTTTTTTTCTGATTTATTGAAGGCAGACTTTTTTAGCAAATTTGTTCAAAGAGGGCTTCCCTGGTGGCGCAGTGGTTGAGAGTCCGCCTGCCGATGCAGGGGACACGGGTTCGTGCCCCGGTCTGGGAAGATCCCACGTGCCGCGGAGCGGCTGGGCCCGTGAGCCATGGCCGCTGAGCCTGCGCGTCCGGAGCCTGCGCTCCGCGATGGGGGAGGCCACAAATGTGAGATGCCCGCGTAACGCAAAAAAAAAAAAAAAAAAAATTTGTTCAAAGACTTACTCCCAGTCAGGCCTATGTCAGAAAAATAGTAGAGTACAAAAATAATCCTCCTTTTAATCCTGTTCATCTTTCTTCACAAATTACAACCATCTCAATGTCTTTGAGATATTTTCATGTCAGAGCTGTTCTTTGTGAATCTTGACTTAAATCTGAAGATACCTTAACTTTAACTATATAAAATTTGCATTGTAACACATGGCCAGTGATGTTACAACTGCTCATGATGCTAAATGCAAATAATGTCCAGCTAAATGCAAATAATGTCCAAAAATACGATTGTATTCTTTGGGTAAACCTTCTGAACATACAGAATTGTAAATAGTTTCCATGTCTGAAAAAATATACAATTGAAAAGGTAATAGGGATTCAGTGAGTTAACATCTGTAAAGTGCTAAGAGCATTGTCTGGCATATGGCAGGAGCTATATAGATGAGGGGTTTTAATTAATTCTTACACTACAAAATGAAATTTCTAGGCAAAAACTTTATGTTTAAAATGATCACCACAGTTATAGTTTCTAGTTACATTTCAAGAACTTTACTGCTTTTTTCCAAAACTAACATTTAAAAATAAAATCCTTATGTGACATCATATGCATTTAATAACCATCATTATAAGGATGTTGCTTCATTCACTAATTTCTTTTGTGATGAAAGGATTCTAATGGATGAGCTGCATTTTCCTTGAACCTCGCCAAGTAGTGTACCACGCACCACAAGAAATAGAGTAGAAACATATGGCCTTGACTCTGTCATTAGGGGCTCCCTGTCCATTTGAGATATTAGACAGTCACAAGACAAGTAGTGCAAATTTATGACTATATAGAATTTGATGCTATACTTTATCCGTAGAAAGAGAGATAAATGTGGGTTAGAATAATCAGAACAGGTTTCATGAAAAAAATCATTAGATATAAATAAAAACAAATCAAGACTTCCAGAACTGTAATTTCTCTAATAAAAAGAAAATCAGATTTGCACCAGTGTAACATGCTATAGCGACATATTCTCCTAGAGAGATGATCTTTAGCCACCAGCCTTATATACATTTGACTATACTTCATGCTAAACCATGCAATTTCAGCATTTCATTTATGAAACATTAGACTTTCTTCAAGAAATTTTGGAAGGAAAAATACTTAAGTTACTTAATCACCATTCATATATGAGTGTTCTGATTTTAATTAAAAAAGCATTATTTAAGGAACTGTATTCACCTGTACTTAAAGTCATGCTAGCACATTAATTCCTCCATCCCCTCCTCAGGCTGGGTGGTAACCTGTCACTGAATAGGGAGGCCAAACTTCTCCCTCTACCTACCACAAAGAAGGCTCCTGTTTCCCACAGATGCCAGTGGCATTCAGTGGACAGGAAAAATGAGCTTAATTCCAGAATACACACCTTCATCCTTCAAGCTGAAACGTTTTGGTTTTGGCTGTTGGAGAAGGGTGGGTAGTGGGGGGGAGGTAACAAAGAAACTCCTCAGGACTCACGAGGCTTTGTTACTCTGCTCAGGCCCTGAATATACAGGGCATCCTTCAGAAATCACTGTGATGCATGATTTTTAACTGACTGCCTACTTGTCTCATTATCCTGTTTAGCAGATAAATAAGCTCTGGGCGAGTTGAATTGACATAAACTTGAGCTTTCGGCAACCACATAAAACAAACCAAGAAGTCCAAGAGAAAGGTGACTCCAACGCTGTGGTTATAGATTGAGTCAATTCATACTCAAAGCAGGTATTCGAGACAAGGGCACCGATATAGGTAAAGCTGGTTATTCATTCATCGTAACAGACAAATATAAAATGGCTTGCCAAATCAATCGTGAAATCCACGTCAATCTAAAACCATCGAAATAAGCAGGCTAGCTTTTATATTACTACCATTTATCTTAGACAGACAAACCTAAAGTGGGCAATCAGGAGAAGGTCAATAGCACACAATGGAAATTACTCTGAGACATACTGTTGTCTTCTCCATCACCCAGGAATGCTTTTAGCAAGCTAGCCCTGGCATCCGTATCCACAGATGAGCCTGATACAAGCTTAGAGAGATGAAATAGAAAGGCAAAGATGTCCTCTAAATGTCATGCATTTAGAACTGCTTAGTATTTTTTTTTTCTTCACTGAAAACAGCAATTCTTTATATTCCCTTGAACTAAGAAACAGTCTGCCTTAGCTGTCTTTGGACTTTCAATGGAAAAAACAATCACCACACATCCTATAATAGCTTCAAAACCACCTCATGCTAGCAAAGATTATAAAGACTATGGAATTTTTTTTTTAGCTCTTTTGTATGTCAGGTCATTTTTTGATTCAGAAATAGTATATGAGAGAGACACTGAAATGGTCAGTCACAAAAATGTCATTATAGAAGCATATAAATATTAAACTGTATCAGAAACTTAATTTTCTGTTCACTGCACTGAACACAAGCATAATGATAGAGATATGTGTTGTTACTTCTGTGTTGCAATTTGGAAATAAGCTTTCATATTAGGAAATGAGGAGAAAGAAGGCATTCACACAGTTTTTTCTTTCTATATGCAATTCTAATCTGGCTTTTCCCCAAAGACTGCATTTCTAATTTAAGCCTATCCACAGGATATGCTGGGTTGGAGAAATATTCTCAGAAGTTTCTTCCTAGTGCATAGGTCTTGGGCAATTCCAAACTACAACCTGGAGCAGGGACAGGCCAGTTACAGGTGCTGAGGTCCACTGTGGTCTGTAACAAATTCGGGGGAACAGGTAGAACTGACCTACTTTCTAAACTGGAAATTAGCCATGCTCTTCCTTTCACTGACCCCCCTTCTGATTCAACTTCATGCTTCCCAAATTAGCAGAACTAAAGCATCCACCAAAATACAGACTACAGAATATCAGAAAATTTACTCCCCATGTTGTATTTTCTTCAATGTCAGAATTCTAGAGCTCAGCCAAGAGGTATTGGGGGCATGACAGAGAGGGAGAGAAAAGTTCTTCTTGTTCTGTTTGAATGTTATGATGATGCTGTATTCCATTAATAAGAATGGCACAAAAAGATTCTTAGACTATCCCAATAATAGTAAATGCACAAACAAAATGCAAAATACCCGAAAAATCTATTGCTTTCATTGCACTAATAATGCTCACCTTCAGTATAAGATAAAGAAGAATTTAAGGCAAACTGTTTTAAAAGTGAGAGGGAAGGTTGCTTTATGTTTATAAAAGGAATAATTTACAACAAAGATATAACAGATATGAATTAACCCCGATGACATTATGTTGAAATCTAAATCATCGAAATCCAATGAAAACCATTAGAAATACAAATATAAACTAACAAAACACAAATATAATAAAATTCCAAGTTCTCATACACATTTTTTTTTTCCTTGCGGTACGCCACTGCTGTGGCCTCTCCCGTTGTGGAGCACAGGCTCCAGACGTGCAGGCTCAGCGGCCATGGCTCACGGGCCTAGCCACTCCGCGGCATGTGGGATCTTCCCGGACCGGGGCACGAACACGTGTCCCCTGCATCAGCAGGCGGACTCTCAACCACTGCGCCACCAGGGAAGCCCTCATACACATTATTTGATGGAACAATTAGAAAGAATAATAAGAAAATAAGATTCTATTACCAATAATCTTGATTTAATACCTATGTATTGAACTTTGTAACTTAAAAAAGAATGTAAATTCTTTTCAAATGCCCATGGGATATTTACAAAATCTGATAATAAGAAGTTAACTAAAAAAAAAAAAAAAAAGAAAGAAAAAAACCAAGAAGTTAACTAACTTGAAAACAGAAAGATTTGTAAGTTGATGTAAGGCATTTTTTTTTAACATCTTCATTGGAGTATAATTGCTTTACAGTGGTGAAGCAACTGACAAAGGATATAAGGCATTTTTAAACTGTTAAACTAAACAGCCCTCTGGAAAGACTAATTTTAAAAGAAAAATTTCAAATTTTGTGTTATGACAAAACTACAAAATTATTATTCAAAACGATTATGATCACAAAAGGGGACACTCTATATTGTAATTGATAAACTGAACACAAGTCTAAGTAAAATGTGAAGAAAATGGTAATTGTATGTAAAGTTAAATTTAGATCAATAGGATGAAATAAAGAGTATAGAAAGATCCAAACACATTTAAGTATTTCATATATAATAAAGGTAGGAATTTAGAACAGCTGCAGAAAGACCATTTAATAAATGATTTGGGATAACTAGCTAACTATTCAAAAGAAAATTCATGTTATTAACTTGCAAATTAAACCAACATAAACTATGAATGTATCAAAAACATAAATACAAAAAAGTGAAAAAGCAAAAGTGCTAGAAGAAAAAAGAAATGAATACCAATGTCATCTTAGCCTGAAAAAGTATTTCTTAACATGAAACAGAAAGCAGTAACTACAAAAGAAATTATTGATTCATTCACTACTTGCATAATTAAAATACTAAGTTAAAAGGCGAACAATGAATATGGAAAAACAACTGCTTTTATAACAATTGATTTTATAATTATTTTTATATATTAGCATTATCTGGTCTTTGTTATCCAAAAAGTTCTTGAAAATCATTTACAGATACCCACACATTCACAAAAGAAAGGAGATAATGCCCAATAATATAAGAAAAAGAGTTCACTCTGTTAATCAAAGAAATTAAACTAATATGTATTCTGTATCAGATGAGTAAAAGGATGCACCCAGTATGTTAATAGTGTTTTTCTCTGGGTAGTCAGATTTGGAAGATTTTTTGAAATTTTAATTTGTAGTTTGCTGTACTTTCTTACAATAAAATTTTATAGTTAAAGAAAACATTGCATTATTTCAAAGTAGCTTGAGGGAATATAACACATGAAATTTAATATTCCTTAACAAGAATAAGATGCCCATGGAAATAAAGGGAGGTCTTTCCTTTCCAACAGAGTTCCTATAACATGAGAGCACCTCTCCACCCTCACACCTATATATGCCAGCTTTCTGCTGCCTTTGCTGCTTCATCCCTGCTTCGCTCCTCATCCTGCATTCCGTCTCTCTGTCATTTGTGTGGTTTTTATTTTCCTTGTTTTCTGGTCCTCTGCCGTGAACAAAAATGCGAGAAGCAAAATAGGGGAAGATGTAATCAAAGTAATAGCAACAATGACTGTTGCTGCTGCTGCTACAGCAATGTTATTATTTATTATTTAATACTAATACATCTTTGGGCCCAGAGGTTCCTCCACTATTACTAAAGCAATTAACCTTCTACCCTGCTCCCAGGCAAGGTCAGAAAAAGACAAATAGTTTTATTTATGTCGTACTAAAAGAAGAAAGGAAAGGAAAAGGAGGACGCACATAAGAGACATTGGAGGAGCGAGCACAAAGGTTGTGGGTAAATTGAAGGAGCTAGAAAATATGATTCCTAGAATTTGGCTCAGGAAAATTTTCCCAGGTCATGTCTCTGTCTCTATGCTTTACTCTCCACCTGGAGAGACACCCAGCCTTTTGTTCAGTAAAAACCTGCTCAAAGAATAAATCAGTGAGTAAATTAACAAGTAGATTAAAGAATAAATGTTTTTTTTAATTTTCATTTATATTATTAATGTTCATAGCAACTTGCTTTTCTTTATCTTCAGTCCTTGCTAACACTTTCTTAACCTAAATTCTTGGAAGGAATTATTGGGTTTTGTGATGCTTCCTTTCACCAACATTTATTTCTCTTCTATATTCTGCGTTACTTCCCTTGTCAAAAGATAGTATAAAATACTACTTTGAATTATGAAATTTTTATTATCTGATTTAATTTTTCTACTACTCATATTTCATTACTTGAAAAATCTTCTAGCTTCTAATATTAATTTATTACAACCTGCTGTATTCTAATCTTGTTCAAGCCTGTCCCAAATACTAAAGAGTTTGTTATTCGTACACTTTTATATCTCTAAAAATTATATCCATTATTATCTCTTTTCTCCTTGTTTTACCTTACAATTTACATTACTTGACTTTGGATCACAATTTTTTTCAGTAATATTTCCTTCTAAATGATATGCTATAGATATTTTTAAGTTATCAAAAATAATCTCATCCACTACATTCATAACAGTATGCCTGCTACTCTTTTTTTTTTTTTTTTGCCATAGCTATTTTATTGTATTTTTTTCAAGCAAAAGCATTTATTTTTTAAACACAGCAGAGGGATAGTTGGGGAGTTTGGGATTGACATGTACCTGCTATTTTATTCTAACATAAATTATAATCAAATATCTTCATATTTCAATTTTCTATATATGTCTTCCTTTTTCCTTTTCTATAAATACTGTTAATTAAGGCCATAGATATAGTGACCAATTAAATCACAGAGATTGTTATTCTGCATCTAGAACACTGCCTGGCACCTGGCAGGTGCTCAATAAATGTTTGTCAAATAAGTAGACAAATAATTCCTTGTGGACCACCAAATTGGAAGCAACAGCTTCCTACTATAGCACCCTTATTCATTTAATAACTAATTAAAAAGTGCCTTTGATCAGCTTGTTGACAGATGATCTTTTGTTGGCTTTTATTGGTCGGCAGCGTTAATATTTGCCAGTAATAGCAACATAACGATAATAGTATAATAACTGAAGCATATGGTACTATGTCAGGCACTATTTTAACTTACATCTATTCATTTATTTAGTCCTCACAACAACCCAATGAAGCGATACTATTACTCTACCTATTTTACATGTGAGGAAATTGAAGCACAGAGTGGTTAGGGACACACAGGAACCAGAAGAAACAGGACGTGAACCCAGGCTCTTAACTACTACATGACACTGAGCTAATATTTTAGCTCCTCGAGTATATCTTTTACTCCAACTAAGTTGTCAGCTCTTCGAGGAAAAAGCTTTATCTTTTAACTCCTGGAATGGGCACAGCCCCAATAGTAGTACTTTATACATAACAGTCTCAATAGTTTTTGCTAATTTTAGCTTGGTTCAATAATGTATAAGTTAATATATAATACATTATTATAATTATAATACTACATTATTAGATTATTTGAATTCAAATAAGATGTGAAAGATTAGCACGAAACATCTTTACTTCTGGTGAGACAGTGAAATGAGGCACAATAATCTGAACCTACGAGGGACATTGTTCAGGAACGTTTTCTGATCCCAGCGTGACCAAACCTTCTCAAGAGAGGAGAAATGGAAAACATCTGGACTAAACACAGATGACTATTTCTAATTGAGATGGCAGGTGGCAATAACAGCAATAGATGCTTGAGGATCTGGGGATTGTGTTGAGCATTTACTGTATGCCAATCACTATGTTATGAGATTGTAAGGAGGACAAATCATATTTTCCAGAGGTACTTTTAAGTAAGATCTATTTTTATAATCAGTTCACAGATGTACAAAATTGGCTTAGAGTAACTCCAGGTCACAGCTGAAAGATGGTGGGACTGGGACCCTGTCCCCAGCCTGCACTTAAATAACTAGAGCATTCTAAAAGGAACGCTTGATTTGGGACTGTGCACTAAAAGCTAAAGGGAATCTTTTACACAATCCAGTTGTCTCTGTCTCCTTTGCCATCACACCGCACCCATACTCTGTTTTGGCATTTCACAGTCTGAATTTAATTTGGGGATTCAATAGCTTAGAAGGAGTGAGAAAAACCATCTCCCTGTCTGTATAAAGCCACAACTGTACCCACTCCTCTGTGGCATTACCATCCTGACACCCAGGACGGAGGACTGACAGAATGACAAATTTACACAAGCTTTGAAAGGTAATATTTGCAAATATCAAAAGACAAAATTCTCCTATTGAATGAAATCTTCTCTAAATACAGATAAATGGCATTGAAATAACAGTTAAAATCTGGTGTGGCTGCAAATGATTTCCAAAGCAAACATAAATGCAAGTGCATTTTTATATACCTCCTGTAAAGGTGAGACTAAGCAAATAAAGTTAAAACTGGCAACCCAGAGAGATTTGGGGCAAATCAACATCTTGAATTGTTCTTGAAATGTTTGGGGGCTTAATTTAAAACCCCAAAACACATTAAGCCAGAAGAGTTTTAGAGCCATGAGGGTATAAATTTAATCCACATGTTTCTGATTCATTTACACTTGAATCATTCAAGTAATGTTTTGTAAGTGCCGTCTCAATGTCTGATATCTTTGGGCGTTTTTATGTCTCTCTCCTTAAAAACAGGAAGCCATATTTTGCCAAGAGTAAATAAACTTAAAATACCTGAGTATTCCAGACAACCGTGCACAACTAAATCAACAGACTTTTGTGTAAATTCTCAACCTAGCAGTGTCTTTTTTTAATTGATTGACATTTGGTCCAATTTTGCACCATACTTTTCCATGAAGGGAGATCATATACTCAAATGAGTTCAATTCTAAAGGCCTACTCATAACTCAATATATTTACCAAATCACACTGTAAACCTGTGTGTAATATACTTTATATTTAGATAATGTGTGAACAAATGGACTTCTAGAAAATGGTCCTAAACCGGATTCTGCGGGAAGCAGACTTTGAGACAGAGATCTACATGCGGGCATTTTTCTGAGCACAGTGAGGTGATGAGGAAAGTAGGACTTGGCACAGGGAGAAGCAGAGCTAGAATGGAGCTACAAGCTCTGAAGCACATATGAACCTTCAGAAATGTCCCAAATGACGCAAGGGGGTACGTGCTTTGGATCCCCACACCCACCTGTCACTGTACACAGAATGACCAAAGAGAGGGGGGCACAACCACGGGCAAGGCAGCTCCCTTGGCTGAGGGTACTTTCCCCAGGGGCACAACTCACCCCAAAGGGGATCTGGGTGGGGCACCAGTGTCTCCTAAGCAGGTCTGTTGGAGTTCTCTGAGAATTAATCCTCCATGAATATAAGACCTACTCAATCTTTTAGTCTGATTAGCAATACAAATTGAGTCATGTAGTCACTCAATCAGCTGGCAAAGGCTTGAGGTAAGCAAGCCCATTTTATAGAGAAATTTCAACATTTACTATGGAGATTTTGTTTATGACAATGTACAACCAGTACCTGCAGGTCTTTACTCAAAGAAATTTTTTCCTTCTGTCTCCTGAAGTGACCCCCTCAAAGATAAAACACCAATAAAAAATACATACATTTTGGGAGAAAAAATGTGTGCATGTAGAGAAAAAGGTGGTGCTAAAGATAATAATGGGGCAAAAATAACTATGAATAAGTTATATCACTTAATTGTTTCCTTTGCCTTCAATACTTTGTATTTAATATTTGGTTCCTTAGTTCATTCATTCAGTAAACATTGGTTTATGACCTACTACTTGTAGAAACTAAAACACAAACCAGTAATATAGCTCCTAGCTACCAAGGACCATTGAGACTAACAGAGGAAATTGGCATGTAAACATCGTAACAAAATAATATCATTCCTAGTTTATCCATCATGCTGACAAAATTCCTAAATTCTAGCACCAGATGCAAATTGTAGAATGTTCAGGATTCTCCAGGACACCATTTCCAACTAATACTCCTGGGGAACCTCTGAACACACATTCCCCTCTTGGACTTCTCCAATCCAAATCCCAATTCAAAGTATTGGAAGTATTCCCGAGGCCGACCAATTAAGTCCTGACCTCATCAGCAGACTGGGTCCAAAGTGGAAATGAGAGCCATTACGCACTGAGCCCTCCTTTATGTGAGATTCATTTAGCAAATACTTACTGAGCTCAACTCTGTGCCAGGCACTGGTCTCAGAACTGAGGACGCAGCAATAATCGAGGTCCCTTCCTTCAAGGAGCTTACATGCTAGAGGCAGAAGCCAAGAAACAACCAAATAAACAGAGAAATGTACCCCATGTTATCGAATACTGCTAAGTGCTATGAGAGTAAATAAGGCAGAGCAACGGAGGAGAGAAGAGAAAGGGGACTTTGTAAGATAGACTACCTAGACAACATGATGTGTAAGAGAGGAGTTGGGGGAGAGCCCCATGGATGTCAGGAGGAAAGTACTCCAGGCAAGAGAACACCAAGGCTTCAGGGACAGGAATATGTTCCCAAATCTCTCAGAACCGCTCCTCTGCCAGCTCCCGCCACTGACCTCACACCACGTACTCCATGTGCACCCAAACACAAAAGCAGCCTGAATTCCCATCATGGAAACTCACTTAATGTATCTCTGAAACATACCTTTTCGTCTGGATATGAATTTTGAGCTGCATGAGTCTGAGCTGTTTACGAATTTCCTAAAAGTAGAACCTAAGTCTTACCAGTCCTTTCTCCAGACATCATGATTGCTGCTTCCGCATTCCAAACCAGGGAGCACTCCCACTTCACAAAGGAAACCAGTTAAAACAATTTCCGACAAATCGCCTCTAAGATCAGCAGCAGTGCAAGAATAACCAAAAAGTTCTGACATAAAACTATATGAGAGTGAGAGTCCATTTTGTTTTTAATTTTAGAATGAAACCCATTCGAAGCCCTTTTTATTTGGTACAACTAGATCCAATGATGGGTCTAATTAGTTAAATTTTTTAACTAATTTAAAAATTAGTTAATTTTTTTAGTTTGGGAAATAATTCAAACATGTACACATTATGTATATACATATTTATACATTTTCTGTATTTTTCTTTTCACTTGAAGCATGTAACTATACATCTGTTCACCATCCTTTCGGTGTACAGGCAGGTGCACAAGACACGTACACAGATTTCCATTACACAGGTCTTACATATGATAATGAGAGCCAGCCTCTCAAAGAAAGCAATCTTCGCTAGTAGTCAAAATGTTCTATTGTGTTGTGTTGTTCCATCATTTGCCACTAGCCCTGTAAGACCTGGTCATTTGATGTCAATACCTTTAGTAATTCAGTAGCATTCAATTAACCGTTCGTTTTTTGATTTATATCTGACAAACATCTTAGTGACCAAATGTTTAACTATATGACTAGAAATACTAGCAGAAGAGTAACAACCTTAGAAAAATCAAATTCAAACACTACCTACACAAGAAAACACATTTCTTGG
This sequence comes from Lipotes vexillifer, assembly GCF_000442215.2. Taxonomy (NCBI): domain Eukaryota; kingdom Metazoa; phylum Chordata; class Mammalia; order Artiodactyla; family Lipotidae; genus Lipotes; species Lipotes vexillifer. Next base: position 337,023 of record NW_006786333.1, read on the forward strand.
GTAAACTCACCTACATAAGATATCATTTTCTCTTCATATACTTTATACTTCTTTTCCCAATTCAAAATGAACTTCTACCCTTGAAGAGAAGGTAAACAAACTAAACAGCCTTCCAGAAAAGATCCCTGAAGTTTAATTGTGTCATAACTCGACAGCTGCTGACTTAAGGAACAGATTAAAAATTACCATTTGGTTTCAATATCTGCTTAATTAACGCTCACCTACAGAACTCAGAATCCACATTCTGGTCAATCATTTCCAATCTCTTGACATTCATACTACTTAAGTTACAGTCAAGCAGTCAACAAGTATTTAATGCTCTGCCAAACTAGTGAAATAAGCATAGCAATAATAATAAAATCCTTTTAGGACTACATATTCTAGAAATGGAACATTAAAAAGAATCAGTACCTGTAGAAAGACAGAAGCAAAGACTATTAAGGAAATGTTACTTAGAAGTGCTGCTAAATGTCTTCTTTTTCCCCATCACTCTAGAAACATCAGAAAAAATCTTCAAGATTTATTTGGAAAAAGTGATTTACCTAGAATGCATGCAAGACAATTTTATAATTGCCATTTGACTCTCAAAGATTTTTGTATTAACTTGTTGCTAAATGGAATTGTAAGCTAATAAGTACCTATTGTATTTTCCTGGATTTTTCAGTTGGGATTGTAATTAAATGAATTTATATGAGTTAACCATGTTTAAAACTATAAAATTCAGATACTGAAATTCTTTTAAGTCATTAACAAGTTATATTTTAAACTAATATTACAATTGTACTATATTTCTAAATTTCAGTTCTGAAAATACACACACGCACACACACACACACACACACACACACCACACACACACACACTTTCCCCTTTGTGGGAAAATAAAAAACAAACATTAAATTAAAAAAAAATGCCATAGGGGATTTTTAGGGTGGTGAAACTATTCTATACGATACTGTAATTGTGGACACATGTCAATATAAATTGTCAAAACCCACACACTGTACAACATAAGGAGAACCCTAATGTAAACTACAGACTTTAGTCAATAATAATGTACAAGTATTGGCTCATCGATTGTAACGAATGTACTACATCAGTGCAAGATGTTAATAATAAGGATGACTGGGGGGTGGAGGGGTGGAGACATGAGGAGCTATATGTGAACTCTGTGTTTTCCACTCATTTTTCTGTAAACCCAAAACTACTCAAGAAAAATTAAGTCTATTAAAAGAGAGAGAGATTTCTAACAAACATCATGATCATCTTACCTTTGTATTAAAGTCAATCATCAAACTTAATAAAGTATCCCTCTTTTCATCAGCTACAAATTTTTAAAGTTTTAGAAATTATGCCACTATTGATGTCTTGATGCAGTAAATCCTGCCAAACCCAGACACCATCATCCGCATTACTCACTTCCTCCTTTTAGTGTATGCACCTGTACCCCATTCCAGTTTGAGGCTTGAAAATGACAGTGAACACAGGTCAAAGAGTGTCTTCAGATGTTCACTCAAATGACAAATCCAACATTTCATCCTCACCAATCATAGAGAGAAGGCACATGGTGTAAAGTAGGCCATTGACATGGAAGATGTCACAATTATAGTGCATCTATGGGAATTTAGAAGCTTGGTTTCAAAGATATTTTTTAAACTAAGAAGCTTTTAAAATATAGGGTGGAGAATATGGCTCAGTCATTAATACCTATGCAGTTCCTCCTGGGCACTTAGGTGATAAAGGAGAAATGGTTCAACAGAGGAATCAGTGTTGGGTGTTATTCTGGCATTCCCAAGCCTGGGTTTTTCACTCAGGTTGCATTTAGAGCTGTCTGGTGGTCTTAATGTAATGTGCAGGGCACTTATGTCCAGGCTACAAGTTATAAATCCTTCAGCCAGAACTTGCCATGAAGACCCAAGACTCCACAAGAGAAACTGAAAATAATGCTTGAAACAACTTAAAACATCAATCCAGCAAGGGGTATCTGTGGTAGACCTACTACACATTTAAAGCAGAAATAATTTTCCACACTAAAAAGCATTTTAGAAGTATTGATACATTCGTGTCATAGGTGTAGCAATAATTCACAGTTAAATAGAACGCAGACCTCAGAAAATGTTTCACAAAAATAAAATTATATTCCACTAGGAAATATGTTCAAAATATGAATTAAATTGTAATATCTATTTTAACAGTAAAGAAAACCAAAAATTCAGGAAAAGAAATTAGAGAAAAACATAAATTCAAAATATCCATGGTGAGGATGAAATTTTGTTACTTTCCATTCCCTTACAGTAGTTAACCTATAACTCCTATTTCTCAAAGTCAAAAGCCAGAACTAAGTAGAATTTTAAAGGTGACAGAACAAGCAAAAACCAAAACACCAGTGATTAGCCCAGTTGTCCAGATTATCTCTCTCTCATTAAGTTCACTATTTCATGGTTTTCTGGTTTTCTCCAGAGCTAGGACCTTCATTTTTACATTTTTTAAAAATATTTTCAGCTACCTCTTTTCTCCCTTTCTTAGTATTCCCTTTCCAACCCTCAAATTAATTTCGTTTTTGCTCAGACTCACTGTTTATTTTAAAATGCTACTCTATTTAAAAGTTTAAGAAGAAGAGCATTACTCTAAGGGAATTTCCTTTGTCAATTAGCATAAATTAAACTCTCTAAGAATGAACACTGCAATGACTCGAAGTGTTGATAGAACTCATCTCTGCTATTCAGATTGAAACAACTGAACTATGAGCTCAGATGAGACCCCTAACTGGGGTTACCCAAGGCCTCCTAAATTGACAATAAGCCAGCCTCAAAACGTTGACTTGCCATTGACAGATGTAGCCTATCCTCTCCTCGGTTGGGCCCCTAGGACCAGTTCTGGAACATCACGAAAAAAATATTTAAATGATACAAAAATTCCAGAAGCCAAATTCAAATTGTGAGGAAATAACAGGGATAGAAATAATTTTTTTTTTTTTTTTTTTTTTGCGGTTCACGGGCCTCTCACTGTTGTGGCCTCTCCCGTTGCGGAGCACAGGCTCTGGACGCGCAGCAGCAGCCATGGCTCACGGGCCCAGTCGCTCCGCAGCATGTGGGATCCTCCCAGATCGGGGCACGAACCTGTGTCCCCTGCATCGGCAGGTGGACTCTCAACTACTGCGCCACCATGGAAGCCCAATAAATATTTTAAAAGTAGAATTCTTTTTGCAGAATAAAATCCACTACCATAGGATCTGTCTGCAGCAACAGCTCTCAAAGACTTTTCTGTTCACCAGGACCATCAGGATTGTTTATTAAAACTCTACTGGCAACAGTTCTTGGACAATGGACCTAAGCGGGCCTAGAAGAACTGCATTATTAACAAGCACCTGCATAACACGATGCAAGGTGTGCCATGACCTTTGTGTTATGTCTACCTTTGTCTCACTCTTTTGCTTTACCTCTACCTGGGTATCACCTGTATTACTATGTTTGGATACCAATCTGTTTCCCCACTGGTACAGAAAAAGGGATGAAAATAATCTTTACTGCCATCAGGAGCTACATACAGAAGGATGTTTTCTCTTTCGTTGTATGTTATCACTTTTTCCATCATAATGTAAACTGTTGGAGAGAGTTATGGTCATACTTATCAATCATAAGTATTTTGTCTTCTACCTAGAAAGTCATATACATGATTTATGTTTGTTGCTAATTCTTTAAACTTAGCCGTCATTTCCAAATAAAAATACCAAGATGTTAAATATAGCTGCTGGCTAAATTGAAAAGGAGGAAGGAATGAAATGATAAGAGAAGAATCCCTGGCTCTCCTGCCAATCATACCCCTCCCTGCATTACTATCAACCTGGGTTAGTGAACTTCTCAACCCATCACCTCCCTTTGCAAGCTGAGACCTGGTCATTGTGTGTTGAGAAGCAGCCAGTCTATAAATTATAAGTCCATGTGATTTTCTATCAAGACTTACTGGAGTCCATTCTAATATTGTTTTATAGCCATTTTTTTCACATTTTAGAAACTAATCATATTCAGTATATTAAAACTATGTTACTTCTGTGAAAATTACTTTATACCACACTGCAACAGGTAACACTATGTTTAGAATTGTTTAGGGAGATATTTCTTTTAATTCTGGGCTTGTGGGGAAATAACCATCTATGTCATAAATAGCTTAATTCTAAGCCAGAGCTGAGAACTAAAGTAAGTTCTGAGTAGAAGTAAGTTCCAGCATTGAAAAGATGAAACAGCATTGCCCATCAGGACTACCAACTTTGAAAAGACAAGAAACCTTGTATTGAATATCGATTAACTGAACAAAGCAAAAATTGTCAAAACCATAGGTCCTTACCAGAAACGGACTCCAGCAAACGCAGGAGACACACATTATACCCAGGAGCTGGATGACCATTTCAAAATGATGAGACCTGCCTTGTCTGTGCTGCTGACTTTTAAATTTAACTCTTAAAAGTGAAATTCCTGTGATGGCATTGCAAAAAAATGAAATACCAAGGGCTAGGAGCCCCAGAAATGAAAAAAGTAAAAGATAAAACCTATCTTCCCAGTCTTTGATGTGATCTGTTTTGTAGAAACACCAGGTCTTCGACGCTTGAATTTTATAGTCACGATGCCCAAGGATGGGTAGCAAAGCTACGAAAACAGCAAAAAAGCACACTCCACTCAACATCATTTTAACATGTTTGGATGTAATTTTCGTAGAGTGAAATATTGGTTGGGTGACTCCAATACATCGCTCAATGGCCATCACACTGCCTAGAAAAAGTGGGCACAGACCAGAGAATACCATGCAGATACCAAAAATACTGCAAAGGACGTTTGATTTGTCAAAATGGATCCAGTCTTTATCAGAAGCATATACAAAGACTGCTATAGCTCCATTGATGAGGTGCCCAAAGAAATCTGTGATTACCAGAGCACTAGCTAAAAGCAAAAACGATGACTTATACTTCTGTCTAAATCTCTGGTATGCCTTCATGAGAATAGCAATAGCAAGGCTGTTTGATAAGATTCCCACTGTCATGAAGGTTATCGAAAAAGATATTGAAAGCTCTTCTTCCATTTGGCAAGTTGTATTTGAAAGGAGCCCAGCTGCAGGAGACACTGGCTGTTTGGAATTGTTCGTGGACATTGTTGTGGAGATAAGAGCTGGCCACTCAAGTCATCTCCCTCTCAAAACAGTGCAGGCTTGCGGTCCAGAGATCTGTAGCATAAAGACAGAGAAATTATGAGCCCTGGATAACTGTTCATCTGACATTGAAGGCCAAAGAACCCCAGCACCCTGTGGTGGGAATCAGATTTATCTGGCCTGTCATGAGAAAGGTTGCATCATACTGAAAACAGCACACATCTGCCTGCAGTTCCACATTTCATTTTCAAGGTAAAGAAGCTACCAGAATTGAGACCCCTTGGTTAACCTCTATGGCTACTCTGCCACTGGGCACCTCTTAAACTGCCTCCTGACAATTCACTGACACCTTAAAACTCCTAAGGTTTACGAAGTTGCTTAACAAGGCTAGATTTAAACCCAGTTGAGTTTTTAAAGTATAATAGCCTATTTTAATAACTAGGTGACTTTCTAAAGTTTCTGCTTTTTTCTCTGATGAGCTTTGTCCCCAAAGTGCAGATTATTTCTTTGAGACCTATGACTGTCAGGCAGACAAAATCATCTCCAAACTTTGGGAGGGTGCAAAGTGGAGCCACAAGCCCACTGACGCTGCATGGGGCTTCTCTGAATAAGTTCTAAAACTATTTGATTTAGGTCACATAACAGCAAACCACACACATCAGTGACCCCTGGAAGGCTCAGTGTTGAGTCTCTAGGAAGATTTTCTGGTCCAGCTACCACCTGTGCAGAAATGTTGGCTGATGAGAGCAAAGAAGGTGGGCCGCCCTCACTGTGGGTGCATCTGCCTAGATGCTGTTGATCTAAGTTACAGCTTCAGGGTAGCTACATCCCAGGTGAATTATTTATTTGTCGCTCTTTCCCCGCTCTCTGAAACTAGAGAAAGCCCGTGTGCAGCAACGGAGACCCAACGCAGCCAAAAATAAATAAATACATTTATTAAAAAAAATATATATATATAGTCTCTAATTCAAGCAAGGACAGTGCATACACACACATACACACACACATACACAGTCACCCCCCAAAGGTGACATTTGGCAATGTCTGGAGATATTGTTTGTCACAAGTTGGGGTACAGGGTGCTACTGGTATCTAGTAGGTAGAGGCCAGGGATGCTGCTAAACGTTCTGCAGTGCACAGGACAGTCTCCCATAATAATTACCCAGCCCCAAACATCAAAGAGTGCTCAGGTTGAGAAACCCTGGTTTGATGAATGTCAAAATAAATTTAGTGCCTCCAGAAGAAGCCAGATATAAAATGATAATAATAGTAAGACTAAAGCTGTGCTGTCCTATAACTTTCTGCAATGATGGAAACTTCCTATATCTGTGCAGTTCAATAGCCATTAGCTATATTGGGTATTGAGCACTTGAAATATGGCTAGTAGAACTTAGGAACTGAATGTTTAGTTTATTTAATTTTAACAAATTTAAATTAAATAAGGCTAGTGACTACCACATTGGATAGCACAGGACTAGAGCATTTCCCTAGTGAGTTGAGGCCTGAGTCACAGACCCTCTATACCCGCCACCACTGCCACCCCGCCCCGAGCTATTTCCACCAGCGTTTCCCCAGCAGCTTTCAGGGAGGCTAGGAATTCCGGAGCCAGCCTTTCCTGGGACTTGCCTAAGTGGGGCCGCCCGGGACTGCCCGGAGGGCGGCCGCCTCCTCCGGTCTTACTCACAGCTCGACTTTCGATCACTACTACCCCACGGCCCCCAGGCCTCTGCTTGCAACATCCTTCCCAAACCTCTTAACTGCCTGAAACTTTCTGCGATTGCTCAAACGCCAGAGGCCGATTTCCCTCCCACCCCGGGGGGCGCCAAAGGCCTGCGCTGGCCAGGATGCCGGTGTCGAAGTGTCGCGGGCGGGGAAGAAAAGAGAGGGAAAGGGATCTTTTCCTTTAGCCGTTTCCCTCCTCTGAGATCCGTTCTACCCTGTCCCCAGGCGCGCACCTCAGGCTCCAGACGGATCAGACATTGCTCTGCGGGTCTCCCCAGCTTGGGGCATCTAGTCCAAACTTGTTGGCCAGCTCAGGCTAAGGTGCCCTCCGGTGCCGCCGGCTTCTGCTGCCGCCGGGCATCCGAGGTGGGGTGGCTAAACCTCAGTCGGGTGGCCAACGCGTGGGAATCCAGCCTCTGAAGGGGTGTTTACCTTGGCATCCCGGGCCGCAGGCAGGGCTCTAGATGGAGCAGAAGAGCGCGCGGGTCCGTGGGCCATCCCGCGCCCGGCTTCGCTCCGTCGCTGCCGCCGGTTCCTGGGGCTCTGCGCCGCGCTCTCGCTCCGGCTCCGGCCCGGGCTCCGACTGTGTCTCGCCGCGCGTGCTCCTGCGCGCTCTCCCAGCGCGGAACCTGCCGGGTGCGCTGGGCTCCTCCGATCCTTTAGCACCTAGCGGCGCTCACCGCCTGGGCGGGGTGGAGGGCGCGGTTGACCTCCGCCCCTTCCTCTCCGCCCCTTTTGCGAGGAGTCCAGAGCCGGACCCGGAGGGACTTGAGCACCGCGCTCGGATGCTACGTCCCCCTCCTCAGCATCAGAGCGGCCCCCTCAGCTGCCCGACCACTTAAGGAAAAGTTTTGTTTTAAACTCATTCTCCAGCTAAAGGCGCCATCTCTACGGCTGTAAAATAGGAACCAGGAGAGCTGAGGAAAGCCTGCAGAAAGCTGTCGTGACAGCGTCTTGAACTGTCAGATTGCAGTTTGCAGACAGTTCATCCCAAATCCAGATCAAAAAGGATAAAGAAACCAGGTAGAAGGAAAGAGATGGTGTATTTGGGCTTAGGGACCGATATCCCCAGGAAGTTAAAAACAGGTATTCGGGCCATGTGTTGTCAATGGAAAGTCACTGCCTTAGGATTCCCTGTCACTTAGAGGACTGAACTAGCTTTCTAAAGAATGTGAGAAGGGAAAGGGATAAGCAGTATTCTCACAGGACACATGCAGATAAAACATTAGTAACACTTTAATGATCAGAAAAGCCCAGTGGTGAGAGAATTTCTAGTGGTATGTTTACCCAAAGAGATGTGCCTCTTAAATTTTGTGGAGATTATTTTTATGATCAAGTAAAGAAAAATCCACTACTTAATTAGGAATTATAATTTGAGCCATTTTAATGCTGTAAAACCACTTTTTGCTAACATTGTTTTGATATGTACCTATTAACTATCTCATTTTTATAGCTAATCACTTATGGAAATCTATTACTGACCTTTGCTCTTTTTATCAGTAAAATATTGCCACTGCCTTTGTGAAAAACCAATGCCACATGGAAATAAACCCTCTTTTCTCCATTCTAAAATCAGAAAGGGCCTCTAAATTCCTAGAAATTGGAAAGGATCATAAAGTGCTACAGTGAGATAAAATAAATTAGCCATTAACTATAGAAAAGAATGATTGCACAGCTTTCCCCTGTGGTAGATATTGAGGGTTTGTTTTTTTTTTTTAATGATATGATCATAACTTGTAAAATAAACTGTTACTCAGGTATGGTCAGGGAATTGAAAATTTTGGTTAACCAAATATTCTGGTTGGTAGAGAAATATTACATCTGGTTGACCAGTGTCCAAAAACCAACTATGTAATAAACCACATGGAAAATGTGCATGACACAGAGAACTATTCTTTCCTTTAGTGATTAACAGCACTTAATCACATTAGATGCAATTACCTATTTACTTATGTCTCTCCCACTGAATTGAATTCCTGCAGAAGTCTCATTCATCTCTCCATCCTCACCCAGGACTATGCCTGGTCACTTATCCAACGCTGTCTGAATTCATCAATGTTACAACCGACATTTCCAGTATCACACTTCAAAATCTTGAACAGTCCCCATCTCTCACTGGCACATCTCACTAACAACAGCTGCTCAATCTACTGGGTAAAAAAAGAGAAAGTTCTCGTTAATGCAATTTCAAGTCGTAATATTTATTATGTAATATATTCAAAACATTATTAATTTAATTTTCAAAGTACTAGATAAATCCTATTTAAAAAAAAAAAAAAACTTTCCGATACAGAAACAGGAAGAAATAGAAAATATAAGCAGACCAATCACGAGCACTGAAATGGAGACTGTGATTAAAAATCTTCCAACAGGGCTTCCCTGGTGGCGCAGTGGTTGAGAGTCCGCCTGCCGATGCAGGCGACACGGGTTCATGCCCCGGTCCGAGAAGATCCCACATGCCGCGGAGCGGCTAGGCCCGTGAGCCATGGCCGCTGAGCCTGTGCGTCCGGAGCCTGTGCTCCGCAACGGGAAAGGCCACAACAGTGAGAGGCCCGCGTACTGAAAAAAAAAAAAAAAGCATCTACCTCACATGTATTCTTGGAGTTCCTTTTTTAGAATCCATTCCTTAACCGACACATTTCACCTGAGTCTCAATAAAAGATTCTAAAGCATCTACATCTCTTCTCAAGATAGAAAGAACAAATTAGTATCAGTAGAGAAGGCTACTAATTTATATGGAAGATTAAACAACTAACTAACTACTCTTAGAAGAAAAAAATATATGTCTGGCCTTATCACACCCAAATCTGATCCCCTATTCCAAGTTCCCAATGGCAGCCTCTGACTGCTTATATAAGGAAGAAGAGCCAGCCAATCAGCAGATGAGAGAAACAAACAGATCAAAAATTATGTGTGGGGGGAGGGGATGGCTGATAAACTCTTCTGAAAAGTGGTAGTTGGTATTGCTACTGCTAAGTGGATGCACATAAAACTCTTAATTTATACATTCATCCAACAAATTTCTTGAGCACCTACTTTGTGTTAGGCACTGTTTCTAAGAGGCAGAGGTACAGCTGTGTGGACAAAGAATCCAAGCCCCTGCTCTGGTATGGCTTCTAGGCTGGGGGAGGGCACTTACTTCTGTGGAGCGTGTGTCCAAAACCCTGATGTGATTTGGTGGCTTCCCTTTAATGGAGGCAAAGCTGGTGTCAGCCTGTCTGCAAGGAGATAACATACCATGAAAGTTGCGTACCTGGCAATCACCTTCATTCAGGATTAGATGCAGATCACTTTGCTCAGAAGAGTGTGCACATTATAATTAAAGTCAGAGAAACTGGGACTCAGTGACACTGAGGCTGAAATTAAAACTCCATAAAAATCAAAGGAGGTGTTGGAAGTTGATTTTTATAGTTTTAATAAAACTGTCTAGGAAAACTTTTCTGGAACTTGCCATTGACATTAATACTAGAAACTACGCCCAGTTTGGTAGTAATGAAACTAATAACAACTTCTTTTGTCTTTTTATTTTTATTATGTAACTCTTTGAAAGACGAAAAGTAACATACATAATGCATTTGTAAGTTGTGAATTATAAAATAAACACCCATGCACCTACTATCTAATTTAAGGACAGCATTAGTTTCCTAGGACTGCTGTTACAAAGTACCACAAACTGAGTGGCTTAAACAACAGAAATGTATTGTCTTATAGTTTGGAGGTTAGAGTCCAAAATCAAGGTGTTGGTTAGTTCCTTCTGAGGGCTGTGAGGGAGAATCTGTTCCATAACCCTGGCCTAGCTTCTGATGAATTTCTGGCAATCTTTATCGTTGCTTGGCTTGAAGATGCCTCACTCCAATCTCTGCCCTTCATCTTCATGTGCCATTCTCTCTCTTTGTCCTCACATGGCCATCTTCTTATAAGGAGCCCAGTCATATTGGATTCAGGATCCACCCTACTCCAGTATGACCTGATCTTAATTGATTACATCTGCAACAACCCTATTTCCTAATACAGTCACACTCTGAGATACCAGGGGTTGGGACTTCAACATATTTGGGCGGGGAGGGGGTGGAGTAATTCCATCCATAACAAGGGCTATACTAGAACATTACTAATATCGTTACATCTATCTACATATTTCTGCCTCCATTTCATTCCTCTGTATCCGTCCCCCCAGAGATAACCCCTATCCTGAATTGTTTGTCATCATTCCCTTGCCTTTTTTTGTTTTATCACATAAATAACCAGATGAACCAATATGTAATTTAATTTTCCTTGTTTTGTAACTTAATCTTCTGTAACTTGTTTCTTTAATGCAAGATTTATAAGATTCACACATATTGTATGCAGTAATAGTTATTCATTTACAAAATTCTATAGTCACTCAATGTTTGGATATCCAAATTTTTAGAATATCATCCTATTAATAACCATTGGGATTATTTCCATTTTTTTGTTCTTAGGAAATAATCTACTATGAATACTCTTGTATTTATCACTTTGTATAGGAGTTTCTCTAGGATATATACCTAGAGTGAAATTACTGGGTCATAGCATATGAAGATGTCTAACTTGCCAAGATAAGGCTGTGCCTAAGAGATTTCCTTTACATTTGTGATAACACTTGCAATTGTCTATCTCTTTAATTATTACCAACCAGATGGTTGTAAAGTGATATCACGTTGGGGAACTAAATTATATTTCTCTTTGCATTCGTGTTTCTTCTTCTGTGAAATATCTGTTTGTCTCTTTTGTCCAAATTTTTACTGGGTTATTTGTCTTCTTATTAATTCTTTATGTGTTCTAGATACTAATCCTCTATCAGTTGTAGAGCAAACATCTTTTTCCAAATCACAGCTTGCCTTTTCATTTTCTTTACTATCATTTCTTTGCTATCATCTTTTTTTTTTACAAGAAGTGCTGAATTTAATGGTGTCAAATTTAAATATTTTTATTCTCACATTTTATGCTGTACTCTAGCATTTTTTGTGTCACATTTTAAAACGCCTTCCAGAACTTGGATTATAAAGATATTCTACTATATATTTTCTAAATGTTCTAACATTTTTGCCTACCACAGTTAAGTCTTTAATCCTTCAGATAATTATTTTTGAGTATTTGTGAAGTAGGAATCCAGGGTTTTTCTCCATATAGATAATCAACATTTGTGGTGCCATTATTAAATAATCCTACTATTATGGGTTGAATTGTGTCCCCCAAAATGCAAATATTGAAGTCCTAACCCCCAGCACCTCAGAAAGTGACCTTATTTGGAGATAAGGTCTTTACAGAGGTAATCAAGTTAAACTGAGGCCATCAGGGTGGGCCCTAATTCAATCTGATTGGTGCCCTTATAAAAAGGGGAAATTTGGAGACAGACACACAAGGAGAACACCATGTGAACATGAAGATGACCCAATTACATGCCATGGAAAGAGGCCTGGAAGAGAATCATAGCCCTCATAGCCCTCAGAACGAACCAATGCTGCCAACACCTTGATTTTGGACTTCTAGCCTCCAGAACTGTGAGACAATACATTTCAGTTGTTTAAGTCACCCAGTTTGTGGTACTTTGTTATGGCAGCCCTATCCAATTTGTACATCCTCCCTTCCCCACTAATCTGAAACATATATCTCTCACGGACCGAGTTTCCATATATGCATGGGGAAATTATTATTCATTGACAGACCTACCATGCTCAGTGGTTCCCACTGGACTCTGGTCCCCCTCAGAAGTACTATTTGGGAAGTGTTATTGTCATCCTCAGGATAAACTCTGAATTCTTTAAGGGTGGTTTTCAAGGCTCTTCCTAATCTATCCCCCTACTTCTGCCCCAAGGTTTAACTCTCATTCCTCACTGCTCAAACTCTTTGCCTCAGCAACACTGATCCTCAGCTCCTACAACCCGCCCCTTGGACTTCTTCCACCTCTATCTTTAGCAATCTTCCTCCAACCCCTCACACATTGCCTGATCCCTATTCAGGCTTCAGTGCTCAAAAGTTATTGTGGCTTCTGTACATCATGCTAACTGCATGTCTATCATTGCCATTGTATTTCCAGCACCTTGCACATGCTGTGGAAGTGCTCATGAATGAGTGAATGAATGAAGTAGACATACTACAGAAGTGGAAACCCAAGCACAAAGAAGTAACTTGCCTGATTAGAGTGGAAAGTACATGTGACAAAACCAAGTCTGTCTGACCACAAAACCCATACTCTTACCAACACTTCGTATTGCCTCTGGGTTTAATAAAACATAAAGTGTTGTCCTTTATGCACAGGGTTTGTTGCTGCTAAGCCTACCACAAGAAGGACAAATGCCTGTATTGTTTTTCTTTTGGTGCAAGAAGTTTTTCAATAATCCGTCTATATCCTTTCACAAGATCCAAGACCCACAATGCCACTTTTTTAGCACTGATGTTTTTGTTAACTCTTCAAGACAGGCAGAATGGAAAGTCTATGAGGTGAAAAGATGGGAAAGGTTGGAAGGAAGCAGAATAGCAAGATAATGTTTATCGATTTCCTGCCCTGTGCCCAACACTGTGACAGGCTCTTTAAATGCACACATCAACACCACCAGATGGTCATTTTATCCTCATTACACAGAGGAGAAAGGAAGAAACCGAAGCCCAAAAAACATAAATTCTTTGTCCAAGATCATACAGCTATGATGAAAGTGAGATGCAACCCAAACCATGAGGTGCTCAGCAATTTCTGCTTCATTCAGGGACAGGGGGCCATGCAGATCCTCTTAAAACTCCTGTCTATTCCCACACCTCCCCATCAGCCTGGACCCTGCCCCTGGCTAGTCCCTCTGGAGCCCTGGGTGCCTATCACCACTCACTATTTATTCTACAAGTTTATTAGACTCAAACTGAGCAAGGTGTTATGCTAAGGACTTTTCAGATGCAGGGATCATGTAGCCCCAGCTTCTGCCTTCAAGAAACTTAAAATCTAGACTAGCATGCTAGTTCTTGTTAATGACCGATTTTTCACTTTTCTTTCCATTTCACCTTCATCCTTTTCCTGGCTCTCATTTGCCCTTTTGATACTTTTCTTCCTGATTTATTTGACTTCAATATTTCATATAGATAGCTAGGATCCAACTAAGAAGCAAATTTAATCCACCCAGTAAACTATCATTTTTAAGTGGCCCTGAGCAGGTGAGACACAAGACACACAGTGTTTGACAAAAGTGAAAGTGGCAAGCAAGAGTTTGCATCAGGGGAGAGAATGGACCAGATGCAGCATCACAGAAATGCCTGAAGGCACTGGGGACCCCACAGGGACCAAAAAGGAAGACAGTGTTATGCAAAGAAACTTTGTCTCCTTCACTTTTTTTTGCATGCTTGCATATGAAAATATATAGAATTTACATCTGTTGAGAATTGGCTGTGTCTCAATGCTAAACACTTTACATATATATTCAATTAACTTACCCTAGAACTCTATTTACAAAGGCAAAATCATGATCTTCATTTTGCACAGAGGCAACTGAGGCACAGAAAGATTAAGGGGTTAAATTGCTTAACGGTAGAGGAGGAACTCATTACCAGGTCTGTTCAACTCCTTGACCCTAACCCCTGGCCCAACCGCCTCCCAGAAAATGATAAGCAGTCAAGACGCCCCCGCACGCTGTGGTTGGACACGCAGGGTTTTCCCAGTATTGGCAGCTGTCACGGAATGTCCTTTTGTGGCTAAGTAGTTATCAGGGGTCATCTTGATTCCTCATCTGCATTCAGTGTTTGTCCAGAGTTTTCACGTGAATGTTGCTTCAGTGAAGTTTCAAAACACCCGCACCCAGATCCAGAGCAAATCTGAAACCACCATGAAAGATGATGAGACCATCCTTGCTAAAGTAAAGAAAACCTCCCCTTAAAAAAACATTAAAACTGAGTCCCTTGAACTGCAATTTAAGTAAAGAGAGCTTGAAGAAGAAAATAGTGATAGGTTCACTGTTCCTCCAGCTCAGCACAAAAGGGAAACTGCTTTTCTTGAAAGATGGAGCCATCTCAGCTGTGGAAACAATAGCCACAAGCTGAACTCCAGAGTAGGACTGCCTTCTTGGGCATGCAGCCAGTGTGACCTTGAAATTTCTTAATGATCTTACCTTTGAACTTGTGTATTTAAGTGAAGTGCAGTGGGACAATGCAGCCTCTACCAAGGGCTTAGACCTCCAACTCCTGTACAATCCCACCTCCCTGGGATGGGCCTTCCTGGGATGGGTTCTTGGACACCCATTCCCCTGTCTCAGACCTCAGCCAGTCTCCTCTGACATCCCCAGCAGGTGACTGCTGCCACTCTTTACCTGGGAAGGGGCCTGGCCACGAGCTTTTGTAGGGTGGAGATCAGCCACACACTCTGGCGTCTCTGAGCCAAGCATGGCTGCTTCATTCCCACTCCAGGTGAGACTTGTCTGGGCCAGGACAGGACAAGCCTCTCACCCCCTCAACCAGGTACTGAGCACATCCTGGCACAGAGGTTTAAGATATTTAGGGGTCTCCCATCTACCGTGGGTTGGGGCAGTGGGCCCATGGAAACAGGGAGCCACCTGGCTAGACTCCCTTGGCCCAAGTCCCCTACCGGGACACTGCACATGGGTCCCTTGAGGGGAGGAGGAACCCAGTAGCCATCAGGCCCCAGCAAATGCACACACACCTCAAATCACGGAACAGGACCCTTGGGTATCTGTGAGGGTTTTGCACTGGCCCCTATGCCCCGAGGGCTCCCTCAGCCAGCTCCAGGCTGCCGGATTTTCTCTTCTTTTTTCCAACCTTCCTCATTCAGTCTTGAGTTTGTCTCTGACCAGCTAGAGGCACCCTTGAAGGACAAGCCACAATATACAAATTGTGTAATTTTGGTGACTCCACCCCGAAGTGAAATGTGATATTTGCATTTGAATTGGCATTGCACCATATAGAGAACAATAAAATTCATGCTAGTAATGTAATATTTTAGTTTCTATTTTCTTAGAACATCAAATAGCAAATAACACCAAGACAAGGCCAGAGACAGACCACAAAGGAAGGAAAAGCTTTATATTTTAGTATCTTTCCCCTTTTTTCTGCTTTTTGCATTTCTTTCTCAGCTTACACACATTGAACACTGGATCCTAGTCATCTGGGTACCCCTAGGCTATAACATACAATCAATAAACATTTGGTAAGTGAATGAATAAATTCCTGTAACAACTTTTCCCTTACGGCACTAAAAACTTTCTACCTGCTAAACTGACAGAGAGGCTGTGTCATCTATATTTTTGTATCTTCCCTAAAACTTAGCACATTTCCTTTGTTGATGATCATTAGAGTGTGTTGAATCACCATATACCTTTGTGTTTCCCCTTGTCTCAGTAACCATATCTCTCTAGACAATGTGAAGTGGAGATCAAAATTACAGACTGAATAAATTAAAACCAAAAAAATACTCTCAAGTTATCCAACACACTGGACTCCTCTGATCTTCAGACGTCTCATCTATACACTGGAGAACAACAGGCAAGGGAACAGAAAAGAGAAATGACTAGGCTAGAATGCTCTTTAGGATTCTGTATTAGTTCTCCAGAAAAACAGAATCAATAAGGTGTGTGTGTGTGAGCTTGTGTATGCGTGTGTGTGTGCATATATACACTACATATATATATATATATTACACATATTATATATATAAATTATATATAAAGTATATATTATATACATATATATGTAATATACTACATGAGTGTTCAGCCCACAGGCAGAGACCCAGAAGGACCATGCTCCAGTTCCAGTCTAAAGGCAGACCACTGGAGAATTCCCTCTCACTTGGGGACGCCTGCCTTTTTGTTCTATTCAGGTGTTCAGTGTATATACATATACACACACAATTTAGTGGCTCTGTTTCTCTGGAGAACCCTGATACAAAATCCTAATCCTACTGCTTGGCCTCTACATGAAAACGACCCTCTTATACACCATGCGGGTGGTCAGGGCACCAGCAGTTAGATAGCATTCCATACAGAGAACCAGTCACACAAGGAACTAGAGGACAGAATAAGAAACCAAGGGAAAAGCCTATTTGTAAAGAGTGGGTGAATGAAGTAGAATTAGTGTAAGTCAGCCCACCAGACATGCAGGTGCCTAGGACTCTTCCCACGTACCCCATGGGCAAGGTCCACCCTAGTTCCCCTTTGCTTGTGGTCTGAGTCCACTGACCACTCCATCAGAACAGGCCCAGGAATCTGCTAGAGAAGATTCTAACAAAGACAGACACTCCTTGCTAATTCTACCACTGGTTTACTAATTTATTCAACAAATGTTTATGGGTTTAGCTTGAACAAAATTCTGGATACAATGATTCCAGACTTTTTGGAGTAAGTTTGCCATCAAGTTATACAGGTAAAATTTAAGTGGGCAAGAGACCTTTGATAGAATTGGCATGGTAGACATCACCCAAATATAACATGTGAAGAAGAAAGAGGAGTTGAGCTCATAATCACACCACATCTACAGGTGATTTTAGAACTTAACCACATCAGGGTGTGGTATGGAAAACACTTTGGGTAAACCAGGCTGCCACTGAAAGCCTGAAGGTACTTGGAATATGAAATGAACCACTGGGCCAGGATTAGGTTGGCAATCACTGTGTCATTGTGCCTTCAATTTACCAAGATATCTGCTCAAATTGGTCAGTCCAGGCTGTTCGGCCATGAGGGCCTGAGGCTGACCCATCCAACTAAAATGTACTGATAGTTACCCCTGCCTCACATGTGGAATCTGCCAGTTTCAGGTACATTAAATCCAGATATAGACTATACCAAAACTGCACACTGTAATCCAAAACCATATGCTAGAAGAAGAAAAATATTAAGAAGAAATTATTTCGTCAGAATTGTGAAGTTTGACCGTAAAATAATCAATCAAAACTTTATAAAATAAAAACAGGCAGTGATATCTGCTGAAATTCAGTTTAAGTACAGTTCTTATGTATTTACACTCAAAAGCAATGGAAAACTATTGTCTCACACACATCACCAGTTAATTGATTTCACTCTTCCAAACTGGTGTTTCGAAACTAATTTAGAAGATGTCTCTGGGCCTAGGGTTATCCCCTAGGGGTTATTCCCCTCACAGAATTCCAACTCCGGATAATAACCGACACTATTGACTCTCAAAAATGTATATTTTACAGGTGATTATTTGAGATTCATAAACCTTGTGGAAACAACCAGGAGCAGTGGTCTCTCTCAGTTAATAACTATTGGATCTTTAATCCACCCTGTTAAGCAATTTATCAAGCTATGGATATAGGCTTTATTTATTTATTCATTCATCTTGCTCCACAAAAGATCTGACTGTAGCCTAAAGGGGTCTGTTTCAATAAACAGATGGCTAATAAAAAGGCAAGTTTATTTTTTAACTTATTTTTTATTGAAGTATAGTTGATGTACCATATTAAATAAGTTACAAGTGTACAATATAGTGATTCACAATTTTTAAAGATTATATTCTATTTATAGTTATTATAAAATATTGGCTATATTCCCTGAGTTGTACAATGTATCCTTGTAGTTTCTTTTATATCTAATAGTTTGTTAAATAAAAAATGCAAGCTTATAGTGGGAAGAAGCTGCATAGCACAGGGAGATCAGCTCGGTACTTAGTGACCACCTGGAGGGGTGGGATAGAGAAGGTGGGAGGGAGGCTCAAGAGGGAGGGGATATGGGGTTGTATGTATACATATAGCTGACTCATTTTGTTATACAGCAGAAACTAACACAAACTTGTAAAGCAATTATACTCCAATAAGGATGTAAAAAAAAAAAGACAAGCTTAGAATTAAAAATCAGGGCTGGGAAAAATACAAATAAGAGAGTAGGATAGCAATACCAGGGAAACTTATCAGCATTATAATGCAATTTATCAGCAATATAGAGTTACTGTATTTGAGTCTCATATTTGGATCTAAGCTTCTTAGTAGGTCTCTTGTAAAGGAAGAAATAGTCATATAGTTGTTTCAGACAAAGAAGGAAGGGAGAGATGCCAGTTCTTTAAGGTGGGGGGCGAGGACTGTTCCTAGCACGTGAATGAGAGATACCATGATGGGAGATGTATAACATGATGTGACATGTAATGTGCAAAGGTGAATAAGCACACTAGAGTCATAAAGATCTGGGTTTGAATACTGGACCCACTACTTAACCTCTGTAAGCCTCAGTTTTCTCACCTGTTAACAGAAGTTTTTGTTTTTTTTTTAAAGTCCCTACCTAAGAGTATTATTGTAAAGAGTAAATTATGTCTTACATGCAAAACAACTGAACATGGATAGCAATATCTACCTAAAAGGATTGCTGTACAGACTAAGTGATGCAAGTGTGTCAGGCACAGCGATAGACACTGCACCAAAAGATTCAAGCAATCTTGGCTATTATTAACATCCACTAGCATTTTATGTCTAAGATAAATGTCCTACCTGGGAACCTAACTGGAAGCTTAAAGTTAAATGTGAGGTTCTAGTGTACTGTTTTGTATTAATAACAATGGGCTGGAATTAATTTGACAATTTCTAAATATATTGCCAACTTTGCTATAAATAACAGTAATATCTAATATTATTGAGTGTCTGCCATACAGCCAGACATTGTTCCCAGTAATTCACACATACCATATCATTGAATCCTCACTACAACCCTATAAGGAAAATACTATTCTGTTCCTCATGGTACAGTTAAAGAAACTGAAGTTCGAGGAGTCTAAATAGCTTGCCTAACCAAGCCCAGCAAGGAAGTAACTGATAACTCTAGTTCTCTCCAAATTTGATTGAACAAATTGTCACAACCTTATAATAATAGCAGACTGGAAATTTCAATGAGAGAACATCTAATGTAACTTCTCATTTTAAAGATGGAGAAAGAAGTCCCAGAAGACACTGGGGACTTGTCCAAGATCCTCAGGTAATTATGGCAAAACTAATCTAAGAAGATCTTCACTCTGTGGCGGAGAGTGTGTGAGTGGGGAGGTAACCAATAACTCTCCATGGCTGGGAGAGTTGTGGTTGGTGGGTGCATTCAAATGTATGAGGAGAATGGCTCCAGTACTGCTCTGCTGCAGCATACACTTGACCTTAAAAAAAATTCAGTGAAAAGAATTAATTAAACTTAATGTTTGACTAGATGTGACGCTTCTGTTCTAGTGGTTCATTTGATCTCCTCATTAGGCAGAGCCATTGTCTTATTATCCTCACGAACTTAGTAATGAAGCACAGCCTTAACCATCAGGAGCACAGTAAGCCGGGCCCCCTGTTTTGCCATTTTGTCTTGATCTCCTGCTCTGAGATTAACAAGATGCCTAGATCTCATCCAATTAGAGCAGTCTCTTTATTTCTCTCAGTCATTCATCAGACATCTAATAATGGTTCTCATAGAGTACTGCACACTTTGAAAATTCTTAATATTGCCTGTTTTCATAAGTAAACTTTAGGTGGTCATCTGCCTGCTTGGACTTTCAGAAGTAATCAACATTTTTGAGCCTTTTCTATGGTCCCAAGAACTTTCTTAAGTACTTTACTTATATTAACTCACTAACATATTTTATTGTCAGGACTGTACTATGAGGCAAGTGCTATTATTATCCCAATTTTGCAGATGAGGAAATTACCAAGAGGATAAGTAATGTGTCCAGGGTCTCAAAGTTGGTAGGTGGTGGATTGAGAGACAAACTCAGGCAGTAATATCCAGAGCTTGCGTTCTGAATCAAATTCTGCTAACTAACTCCATAGCAAATATGCCAAAAGAAACTGGAATATATTATTACTGTCATTTTGTTCTAACAAAACTGAAGTGATCAAAAGAGAAAAAAAGGCAATATGCAAGAATGGAATTCTTCTCACTGAAGAATTTGTACATTGCGCCCTGAAAGGTTAGCTCATTTGTCTCTGTGTTCATCCCAAATTTTCAAACATTTGTACTTGGAACTAGTATTTATAGAGCACCCACCAGCTAGGCGCTGTGCTAGACATGGGACATGATAATGTCCTCTCGTAACTAATGAGTCCACAAGCTAGGACACTGCTTGGTGCTCACTCAGAGCTTAACCTCACACACAGCAGCTGCGCTCTCATTCTCTCTAATAAATTCAACATGGGATCTAGGATGAAACGATATATGGTCAGGAGGAGTAAGAATTAAATGATCTAGCAAAACTTAGAGCAAAATCACTACATGTTGTTACCCATTTTATGATATACAACACTTTACGAATTCATAACATTTCTTCACATTACAATTGTAATGAAATGTATATTATTTATATTTAATATATTTTATATATTCATAACATTTCTCACATTAAAATTTCATTGAAAACTTTAATAACATTTTCTCACTTCTTTCTTTTCTAACATCTTTATTGGAGTATAATTGCTTTACAATGGTGTGTTAATTTCTGTTTTATAACAAAGTGAATCAGTTATACATATACATATGTTCCCATATCTCTTCCCTCTTGCGTCTCCCACCCTCCCACCCTCCCACCCTCCCTATCCCACCCATCTAGGTAGTCACAAAACACCCAGCTAATCTCCCTGTACTATGTGGCTGCTTCCCACTAGCTATTTTACGTTTGGTAGTGTATATATGTCCATGCCACTCTCTCACATTGTCACAGCTTACCCTTCACCCTCCCCATATCCTCAAGTCCATTCTCTAGTAGGTCTGAATCTTTATTCCCCTCTTGCCCCTAGTTCCTTCATGAACTTTTTTTTTCTTCTTAGATTCCATATATATGTGTTACCATACGGTATTTGTTTTCCTCTTTCTGACTTACTTCACTCTGTATGACAGACTCTAGATCCATTCACCTCACTACAAATCACTCAATTTTGTTTCTTTTTATGGCTGAGTAATATTCCATTGTATATATGTGCCACATCTTCTTTATCCATTCATCTGTCAATGGACACATAGGTTGCTTCCATGTTCTGGCTATTGTAAATAGAGCTGCAATGAATATTTTGGTACATGACTCTTTTTGAATTCTGGTTTTCTCAGGGTATATGCCCAGTAGTAGGATTGCTGGGTTGCATGGTAGTTCTATTTTTAGCTTTTTAAGGAAACTCCATACTGTTCTCCATAGTGGCTATATCAATTTACATTCCCACCAACAGGGCAAGAGGGTTCCCTTTTCTCCACACCCTCTCCAGCATTTATTGTTTGTAGATTTTTGATGATGGCCATTCTTACTGGTGTGAGGTGATACCTCATTGTAGTTTTGATTTGCATTTCTCTAATGATTAGTGATGTTGAGCATTTGTTCATGTCTTTGTTGGCATTCTGTATATCTTCTTTGGAAAAAGTTCTATTTAGGTCTTCTGCCCATTTTTAGATTAGGGTTGTTTGTTTTTTTGATATTGAGCTGCATGAGGTGCTTGTAAATTTTGGAGATTAATCCTTTGTCAGTTGCTTCGTTTGCAAATACTTTCTCCCATTCTGTGGGCTGTCTTTTCTTCTTGTTTATGGTTTCCTTTGCTGTGCAAAAGCTTTCAGGTTTCATTAGGTCTCATATGTTTATTTTAGCTTTTATTTCCATTTCTCTAGGAGGTGGGTCAAAAAGGATGTTTCTGTGATTTATGTCATAGAGTATTCTGCCTAGGTTTCCCTCTAAGAGTTTGATATTTACAATTGTATCTTCTTCTTGGATCGATCCTTTGATCATTATGTAGTGTCCTTCTTTTTCTCTTCTAATAGTCTTTTTTAAGGTCTATTTTGTCTGATATGAGAATTGCTACTCCAGCTTTCTTTTGATTTCCATTTGCATGGAATATCTTTTCCCATCCCCTCACTTTCAGTTTGTATGTGTCCCTAGGTCTGAAGTGGGTCTCTTGTGGACAGCATATATACGGGTCTTCTTTTTGTATCCATTCAGCCAGTCTATATCTTTTGGTTGGAGCATTTAGCCCATTTACATTTAAGGTAATTATCAGTATGTATGTTCCTATTACCATTTTCCTAATTGTTTTGGGTTTGTTATTGTAGGTCTTTTCCTTCTCTTGTGTTTTCTGTCTAGAGAAATTCCTTTAGCATTTGTTGTAAAGCTGGTTTGGTGGTGCTGAATTCTCTCAGCTTTTGCTTGTTTGTAAAGGTTTTAATTTGTCCATCAAATCTGAATGAGATCCTTGCTGGGTAGAGTAATCTTGGTTGTACGTTTTTCCCTGTCATCACTTTTAATATGTCCTGCCACTCCCTCCTGGCTTGCAGAGTTTCTGCTGAAAGGTCAGCTGTTAACCTTATGGGGATTCCCTTGTGTGTTATTTGTTGTTTTTCCCTTGCTGCTTTTAATATTTTTTCTTTGTATTTAATTTTTGATAGTTTGATTAATATGTGTCTTTGCATGTTTCTCCTTGGATTTATCCTGTATGGGACTCTCTGTTCTTCCTGGACTTGATTAATTATTTCCTTACCTGTATTAGGGAAGGAAACTACAACTATAATGTCTTCAAATATTTTCACAGTCCCTTTCTTTTTCTCTTCTTCTCCTGAGACCCCTATAATTCGAATGTTGGTGCATTTCATGTAGTGCCAGAGGTCTCTGAGACTGTCCTCATTTCTTTTCATTCTTTTTTCTTTTATCTGCTCTGCAGTAGTTATTTCCACTATTTTATCTTCCAGGTCACTTATCCGTTCTTCTGCCTCAGTTATTCTGCTATTGATGCCTTTTAGAGAATTTTTAATTTCATTTATTGTGTTGCTCATCACTGTTTTTTGCTTTTTAGTTCTTCTAGGTCCTTGTTAAACGTTTCTTGTATTTTCTCTATTCTATTTCCGAGATCTTGGATCATCTCTACTATCATTATTCTGAATTCTTTTTCAGGTAGACTGCCTATTTCCTCTTCATTTGTTAGGTCTGGTGAGTTTTTGCCTTGCTCCTTCATATGTGGTGTGTTTTTCTGTCTTCTTATTTTGCTTAACTTACTGTGTTTGGGGTCTCCTTTTCGCAGGCTGCAGGTTCGTAGTTTCCTTTGTTTTTGCTGTCTGTCCCCAGTGGCTAAGGTTGGTTCGGTGAGTTATTGGCTTCCTGGTGGAGGGGACTAGTGCCTGTGTTCTCGTGGATGAGGCTGGATCTTGTCTTTCTGGTGGGCAGGTCCATGTCTGGTGGTGTGTTTTGGGGTGTCTGTGGCCTTATTATGATTTTAGGCAGCCTCTGTGCTAATGGATGGGGTTATGTTCCTGTCTTGCTAGTTGTTTGGCATAGGGTGTCCTGCACTGTAGCTTGCTGGTTGTTGAGTGATGCTGGGTCTGATTGTTGAGATGGAGATCTCTCGGAGATTTTCACCATTTGATATTAGGTGGAGCTGGGAGGTCTTTTGTGGACCAGTGTCCTGAACTTGGCTCTCCCACCTCAGAGGCATATCCCTGATGCCTGGCTGGAGCACCAAGAGCCTTTCATCCACACGGCTCAGAATAAAAGGGAGAAAAATATAGAAAGAAAGAAGGAAAGAAGATAAAATAAAATAAATTTATTAAAATTAAAAATAATTATTAAGAAAAAAAATTTTTTAAGTAAAAAAAATGGACAGACAGAATCCTAGGACAAATGGTAAAAGCAAAGCTGTACAGACAAAATCACACACAGAAGCATACACATACATATTCTCAAAGAGAGAAAAGGGGGAAAAATATATATATCGTTGTTCCCAAAGTCCACCTCCTCAATTTGGGATGTTTCGTTGTCTATCCAGGTATTCCACACATGCAGCGTACATCAAGTTGATCGCAGAGATTTAATCCGCTGCTCCTGAGGCTGCTGGGAGAAATTTCCCTTTCTCTTCTTTGTTCGCACAGCTCCCGGGGTTCAGCTTTGGATCTGGACCCGCCTCTGCGTGTAGGTCGCCTGAGGGCATCTGTTCTTTGCTCAGACAGGACGGGGTTAAAGGAGCAGCTGATTCGGGGGCTCTAGCTCACTTAGGCCAGGGATAGGTAGGGGTACGGAGTGCGGGGCGAGCCTGCGGCGGCAGAACCCAGCGTGACGTTGCACCAGCCTGAGGCGCGCCGGGTGTTCTCCCGGGGAAGTTGTCCCTGCATCATGGGACCCTGGCAGTGGCGGGCTGCACAGGCTCCCGGGAGGGGAGGTGTGGATAGTGACCTGTGCTTGCACACAGCCTTCTTGGTGGTGGCAGCAGGAGCCTTAGCATCTCATGCCCGGCTCTGGGGTCCATGATGATAGCCGCGGCTCGCACCCGTCTCTCGAGCTCCTTTAAGCAGTGCTCTTAATCCCCTCTCCTCACGCACCAGGAAACAAAGGGGCACGAAAAAGTCTCTTGCCTCTTCAGCAGTTCCAGACTTTCTCCCGGACTCCCTCCCGGCTAGCCGTGGCGCACTAGCCCCCTTCACGCTGTGTTCACGCCGCCAACCCCAGTCCTCTCCCTGCGCTCCTACCGAAGCCCAAGCCTCAGCTCCCAGCCCTGCCCGCCCCAGCGGGTGAGCAGACAAGCCTCTCGGGCTGGTGAGTGCCGGTCGGCACCGATCCTCTGTGCGGGAATCTCTCCGCTTTGCCCTCCGAACCCCCGTTGCTGCGCCCTCCTCCGCGGCTCCGAAGCTCCCCGCTCCGCCTCCCGCAGTCTCTGCCCGCGAAGGGGCTCCTAGTGTGTGGAAACCTTTCCTCCTTCACAGCTCCCTCCCACTGGTGCAGGTCCCATCCCTATTCTTTTGTCTCTGTTTTTTCATTTTCTTTTGCCCTACCCGGGTACATGAGCAGTTTCTTGCCTTTTGGGAGGTCTGAGGTCTTCTGCCAGCGTTCGGTATGTGTTCTGTAGCAGTTGCTCCACATGTAGATTTATTTCTGATGTATTTATGGAGAGGAAGGTGATCGCCGCATTTTACTCTTCCGCCATCTTGAAACTCCTCCCTTCTCACTTCTTTTTAAATCAACCTGTTTCCGTATGAAATATAGACTTACATAAATAGTATTCCAGGGCCTCCCTGGTGGCGCAGTTGTTGAGAGTCCGCCTGCCGATGCAGGGGACACAGGTTCGTGCCCCAGTCTGGGAGGATCCCACATGCTGCGGAGGGGCTGGGCCCGTGAGCCATGACCGCTGGACCTGCGCATCCGGAGCCTGTGCTCTGCAACGGGAGAGGCCAAGCAGTGAGTGGCCCGCGTACCGCAAAAAAAAAAAAAAAAAAAAAATACTCTTCCATACTTTTGCAAACTAAAAAAGTATATACCAGACATCATTCTGTTGCAATTTTCTCCTTCTTGGTTTCCAAAAGTCATTTCACAACTGAATTTCTTAAGGATGTCATTTGGGGTAAAGAATCAAGAAGCTTGATGCCCATTTTAGAGTCCATTGGTCTGCCCTCCACTCAATCCCTGCACTATTTATTGAAGCTTAAGATAAGCATGGGACTCCCCTGGTGGTGCAGTCGTTAAGAATCCGCCTGCCAATGCAGGGGACACAGGTTCGAGCCCTGGTCCGGGAAGATCCCACATGCCGCAGAGCAGCTAAGCCTGTGTGCCACAACTACTAAGCCTGTGCTCTAGAGTCCATGTGCCACAACTACTGAAGCCTGCGTGCCTAGAGCCTGTGCTCTGCAACAAGAGAAGCCACCACCACAATGAGAAGCCTGCGCACCACAACGAAGAGTAATCCCCGCTTGCCACAACTAGAGGAAAGCCCACGTGCAGCAACGAACACCCAACACAGTCAAAAAAATAAATAAATTTATTTTTAAAAGATAAGCATAATGCTAATTATTAGAGAAATGCAAATCAAAACTACAGCAAGGTATCACCTCAACAAAACCTACAAAAAGTCTACAAATAAATGCTGGAGAGGGTGTGGAGAAAAGGGAACCCTCCTACATTGTTGGTGGGAATGGACATTGGTGCAGCCACTATGGAAAACAGTATGGAGGTTCCTTAAAAGCTAAAAATAGAGTTACCATATGCTCCAGTAATCCTACTCCTGTGCAAATATCCGGAAAAGACACAAACTTTAATTCAGAAATTTAGATGCACCCCAGTGTCATAGCAGCACTATTTATAATAGCTAAGACATGGAAGCAAACTAAATGTCCATCGCCAGATGAATGGATAAAAAAGATGTGGTATATACATTCAATGGAATATTACTCATTCATAAAAAAGAATGAAATAATGCCATTTGTAGCAATATGGATGGACCTAGAGATTCATACTAAGTGAAATAAGCCAGACAGAGGAAGACAAATATCATATGATATCACTTATATGTAGAATCTAAAAAATGATACAAATGATCTTATTTACAAAACAAAAACAGACTCACAAACATAGGAAACAAACTTGTGGTTACCAAACGGAAAAGAGGGTGGGGGAAGGATAAATTAGGAGTTTGGGATTAGCAGATACAAACCACTATATACAAAATAGATAAAAAACAAGGTCCTACTGTATAGCCCAGGGAACTATATTCTATACATTTTAATAACCCACAATGGAAAAGAATCTGAAAAGGAATATATATATATATATATATATATATATATATATATCTGAATCACTTTGCTGTACACCTGAAACTAACACAACATTGTAAATCAACTATACTTCAATTTAAAAAATAAATAAAGCAAAATTTTAAACTGAAAAAGAAAAAAAGAAGGATAAGCAGCACACATTTCTCTGAAGCTGTATTGCACACTAAGAGCACAGGTCCTGGCACCAACATTCCTGTTTCAACTCCAGCTTCATCATGTATTTGTTGTGACCTTCAGCAAGGTACTTGATCTCTCTGTGCCTTGATTTCCTTAACTGCAAATGGGGGATAATAACAGAGCTACCACTAGTACTAATACTCTTCAATATGCACAAGGATGGGAGATCTGGCTCTTAAAACATTGAAATGCTTTCATGCCAATAGATAACTAGCTACCAACTCAAGCATTGCAGTGCCCATGCACACAGCCTCCACCCAGGCCACACCCCCTGGGTCGCCTCTATATCGGAAACATTGAATTTAAACATTGAAAAGCTAACGCTTTAAATAGCAGAAACCTGACTACCCTGCTCCAGCTGTGTGCCCTGAATCCATTCCAATGGGCAAGAACCCACACATAACATCAGTTCTTCAGGCTATTTGAAAGACAAAGCAAGTGCTTCTCAGACTAGTGAAAGTCAAGCAGTGAGAAGAATCCCTCTGAGAAAAGCTCACTTGTAAATATGGGAGCTTATTAATATTAATAATACAAAACAAATAGCTTTTCTTAGAATTACAAATATGAAGGGGTTAAGAGTACATCCAATAACAAGTGATGCTGCTATGGTGTAGATATAGTTATATTTCTTAGAGTGTAAAATATGATCTTTTCTAAAATAATAATTGCTTATTTAAAGTGTCTTTTCTCTAGAGTCCAAAAAGAACTTAATTAAATAGTAAGAGCTCTTTAACATCAATAAAAAGTAAACGTGAAGTTTTAAAATAATAGTTCAGAGAGGGTTTTTTTTTAAGTATTAGATTGAATATTTGAGGAAAAAATGTTGACTTGTATAGCTCAAACTTTAAAAACATTTCATTTTAAAATTACTCAAAAAACTGTATTTATAACGTGACAGCATTTTCTCTCTCCTAATGGTTCCCAGGGTTCTAAGTTCAAAAACAAAATTTCCATACATTTGTGTGTGCAGTGTGGAGGGTGAGGTAGGCTGAAACTGGTACAGGCTAAAATAACCAGCTACAAATAAGAAGTAACAACCAATGGCTCAAATGAATTCACTTTCTTTTAAAACCAAATAACAATTAAGGAAACGATTTTTAATTATTGAAGCAGTAACAATCTTAACTGTGAAACTATTACTATGCCCACCAGCATTTTCTGTCTATAAGCACTGAAGACAGATTTTATGATTCATAGCTCTCAAAATTCTTCCTTGGTATTTTCATGAGGTTCGAGATGATAATTTTATAAAACCTAAAGCCTAGATTCTCTGGACATCTTCCAAAAAAGAAAGGTTTAGGGATAATATGAAAAATAATGTTAGCCATTCACCAGAAAACTCAGGAATGTAGACCGAGTGATTCAGAGGGACAGAGAGCAGAAATCCAAAGACTCTGGGAGGATCCCCCCAATTCGGGCTGTTCCCAGCAGCTGCAGGCAGCTGACCTGGCAGGGCAGAAGTTTGGCACTGAGCAGTCCCATTCTCCCAACCCACAGGGCCTGTGGGGAGAAGTGAGTACTAAACGTCTCTGAACTGACTGTGCGAAAGGTTCCAAACAAATGCTTGGGTCTTACTCTCATTTCCCCGATTAAAAAAAGGAAGAGATGAAAAAGTTCCATTTGAAAAATAGTCATTTTTCATTGTCCATCAAAGGAAAACCTGAAAATATGTATGATTCTAATTAGATTTTCATTTTTGCTGTTTAAAAAACACAGTTTACCAATGGCTAATGGAAACTTAGGAATTTTAGCTAATAGCAATATGTTTTACTTATTATTTTTTAAGTAGAAGTTCAAAATTTTCAAAATAAAAATATATATTATTAGATTGAAAATATTTCCCAAGAAATGACAAGATAAATGTTCATGAAGAAAAAATATGTTCATGAAGATAAATTTTTTTAACTTTTCCTATTATGTTTTAATGAATATTACAAATCTTAATACACACACTTAAGAATAAAATATCAAGTTGCAAAAAAATTGGATCACAAAATATCACTCCCCTACTTCTCTCTCCTTCCCTTTTTGAAGTAAAAAAATAGTTTGTGGAAAGATCATAGAAATATAAATCATACTAGAAGGTAGAATAAAAAAGAATAAGATAGTCAAGGCAGAGAGAAGTAACACTGACAAAAATAATTATTTGCAAAATTTTCATAACTGTATAAAAAATTGTACAACTGAAATCCATAGGTTCCCTGTCATAAGATATAATTAAAAGTGAAAATTTATTTACTTAACAAATAATATTTGAGGCATTGCTATGGCATTGGGTAACACTCTGAGAATATAGCAGTGAACAAAACACCAAAATCCCTTCCCTTGGGGAGCTTTCATTCTAAGGGAGGAGACCTGGGCCCTGGAACTAGCTGTTCCCTCTGGCATAACTGCTCTTATCGTGTTTTCTGTCGACTCCCTCTTGTACTTCAGGTCTCCAGTTTGGAGGTAACCAGACTAGCTCAGGAAGGATATGATGATAGCTTGGAACCAGGTGGTGGAAATGTGAGAAGTGGTTGAACATATTTTGAAGGTAGAATCAGTAAGATTTACCGATGGATTTGACACAAAGTGGAAAGAAGAGCCAAAATGCCTCCAAGATCTTGGCCAAAGCAACTAAAGGATGGAGTTTCTATTAGCTGAGAAAAGTAAGACTAGGGGTAGAGGAGGTTTGGTGAGGGAGGCAGGAATTCAGCTGCAGATATGGTAAGTTTTAGATGCCTGTTAGAACTACAGGTAAAAGTGTTGATCAGGCAATTGCATACATAAGCCTGGAGATCTGACTAAAGATGTAAATATGGGGAGTGTCTACCTATAGATTATACTTAAAACTAGGGAACCAAATGTGATCACCAAAGCAGTAATAAGTATAGACAGAGGTAAGAAGAGGAAGGGCTTTTATACTGAGTTCAGGTTGATGACGAGGGAACAGACAAAAAAAAAACTAAGAAGCAGCAGATATGTAGAAGGCAAACCAGACAGACGTGATATTCTGGGGGTGGGGTGGGGGTGGGGGTGGAAGTAAAGAAAAAAAAGTAAAGGTAAAGGACAAAAAAGTAATCAACTATGACAGATGCTACCAGGAGGTCAAATAAAGTTCTAAGAATTGATGTTTAGGAAAATGGAAATATCTGGTGACTTTGACAACAACAACTAAATACTATATTAAACTAAATATTATACTAATTATGTATATTAGTATACATACTATACTAAGTACTGTATATTATGAACTACATACTATATATAAATCAATATATATTAAATACTAAATACTGTAATTTGTTCTTTGTGCCATATTATGAGAAAGTCTGGAAAGTGAGTTATGAAGTCAGGTCTCAAACCCAGGTCTTCAGACCTCAAATTTTGATTATACAATTTATATAATCTTAGTATGTATAGATAAGCGCCAACGATATTTTGATCCGCAGGGCATTCGTATGTGGTTGTTTAGGTGCCCAACAAAGGGAGCAAGTGGGGCCCTAAGTGTGTGAATTTGCAAAGCTGGGATCATACTGTGCACTATCGTGTAGGCTACTTTTCTCTTGTACCACACTGCAAACATTTCTCATGTGGTCACATTTGGAGATTGTTGGCATGTAGACAGTTTTTAAAATCGTAGGTGAGAGTGAAATAACCTCGGAAGAAATAAAGATAAGTAAAAGAGGAAGGCTACTAAGATGTTGAGCATAAGAGAAACAAAGAAAAATCAACATAACATGGAGGTCATTGGTGAATTTAACAAAAGAAGTTTCAATAGGTGATGGGGCTAGAAGCCAGATTGGAAGAGGTTTAAGAGTAAATGGAGATGAGGAGGAAGAACAACATGTGTAAAAATGTCTTTCAAAGAGTGGTGTGTTAGGCCTTCCCTGGTGGCTCAGTGGTTGAGAGTCCGCCTGCCGATGCAGGGGACACGGGTTCGTTCCCAGGTCCGCGAAGATCCCACATGCCGCGGAGCAGCTAGGCCCATGAGCCACGGCCGCTGAGCCTGCGCGTCCGGAGTCTGTGCTACGCAACGGGAGAGGCCACGGTGGTGAGAGGCCCGCGTACCACCAAAAAAAAAAAAAGAGTGCTGTTTTACATGCATTAACTCATTTTATTCTCTCAACAACCTTGTGAAATAGGTACTCTTATTATCCTCATTTTACACATGAAGTAATTTGCCCAAGGTCACACAGCTATTAAGTGCTAGAGTTGGAATTTGAAATCCGGTCACTCTAACTCTTAAGCCCATGCTCTTAACTATTATTCAATATGGCAAGCTACATAGCACAAGATAAAATACAGATTTTGATATACAGTGATTCATTTGTTTAATGTACAAGAGTTAAATCAGACTGTAAATTCTTAGATGTTTACCTAACACAGAAGCAATTCTGAATATCTGAAAAAACTAGATTTGGTATTCAAAAACTGGTATTTATAATAGGGGACGGAAATGTTAATAAATTCGCGAAATATTCACTCATCACTTCCTGCGTACTTAACACAGTGGTGAGATAACACCAAGTATAAGACTTGTCTATTCTCAACTAGCTGAACCCACTTGGCTACTGCATTGCTAAAATGATGAGCCAAACCATCAACACTGTGTTTAATCTAGATAGAATTTGCTTATATTTCTATGTGGGACAGTGGAAAGAGATATTTCAAATCATTTTGAAATACTCAAGTCTAGTTTATTTTCCAGGCACTTTTAAAACTGTTAAATGTTAATGTTTCAACACTCTTTATCCGTTTTTCTCCTTTATCATCTGATGACTTCAAAATCATATATATTAGGTATATACTCACACTTTACAGGTGATGTGATTATAAAATATGTAGTACCACATTGTTAAATGATTCTTATGTCCTGACTTTCTGGCTTGGATTTCAAGAGGTACACAATTGAGTGTTTTATTTCCATTCCTATGTTCTTGAGAAGAATTTCCTTCAGTGTTAAGTTGTTGCAGCAATTATCACACCACAATGTGTCCATTCTACTACACCAATCAAAATCACAAAGTTCTTTTATTAAATAAATCTGTAAATTTTTATATTCTTCCTTGCATTGCCCTAATGTTTTTCCAGACCTTTTAATTTTATCACAGGATTTTTCCATGAGTTAACTTCAGCCAAATTCTTAACATTCATGTTTGGTTTTTATGCAGCATTGCTTCCCAAATTCTCCACAAGTGATTTACTACTGGACTGACAAACTAGAAAATTCTCTAGGAATTTATGTGTACTTACAAATAGTCTGCAATATCTGGTGTGTGTATATTCAACTCCACTAACAATTAGTTTTATATATATATATATATATATATATATATATATATATATATATGTATATATATACATATATATCAGTATATATGAATAATAATATTTTTATTATTATTAATAGTGCATGTTCTCTGACACATATTTGGAAATAACAAATATTCTCAGAAAATAATTCAATATAAAATTGATAAGAATCTAAATTCTAAATCAAGGTAGAACAATGCAATTGCTCTATTCCACTTATGTATATATGGAATATGCTATATTCCAGTTATATATAGTTATATTTGTTTATTTTAAAATTAATTTCTTTAAATTATATTAATAAATTTAAATTAAATGAATATATATTGATTTAATATATAATTATATTATATATTTATGTATATATTGTTAGTGAACTAGAGCAACTGTATTGTTCCACCTTAATTTAGATTTCTGACTGTTATCAATTCTACAAGTTGGATTATTTTCCAAGAATACTTGTTATTTCCAAATAGCTGTCAGAGAATATGGTGCCTCTATATAAACAGAATGTTGCTGAGCATCCAGAGTTTGGCATCTTTCTTGACTGGGAGATGCTTCCAGACTTTATCAATCAGTTGAATAGCAACTGAGCTTCTGCTGATGCTGGAGATCCACTCCCAACAAAAGCTCCCAACACAGCTCCATTGTCATGCTCATATCATTTAAGGAACAGCATGCCCCTGAGATTATGCTCACCAGATCAAGGATAATTCTGGGACTTAGTTGAGAATTGGAAAGGGATTGCAGTCCTCTTTGCAACCCCAGTTATTGGCACACAAAATACTCCACAAATGTTTGCAGAATGAATGAGGATAATGAATAAGAAGGCAGGGTTAATTTAACAGTGTCTCTAATACTCCATTATAATTCCGTACCTCCTTTCTACCAACAGAATAATATGAAACTGTCTCAGTTTCCTTAATTCTTCAACTCCCCAATCCCTTTTATCAAATCCATTGGTAAATTTAGTTGGTCCCACTTCTAATATAAACCCTGACTCCATCTATTCCTCCCTACTTCTCTGCCCCACAACATAGCTCAAGCCTCACTCTAAGTCTCACCTGGAATGCTACAATAGCCTTCTTGCTAGTCTCCTGCTTCCACTTTTGTCTACCTCCATTGGAGGTACTTTTGTGTACCTCCAATGTTCTGTACAACTCCCAGAACAGGTTTTTAAAATATAAATCTAAATAATGTCACTGACTTGCGTGACATGCACCAACATCTTCCCAATATGCTTAAATGAAAGTCAACCTCTCTCCCACAAAAGTTCGGCATGATCTAGGTCCTGTCTACCTCCCAACTACGTCTTTCGCCATTCTTCCCTGAGCTCACACATCTCCAAGCACACGAGCCCAGTTGTAGTTTTCCAGATACACAAAGATCTTCAAGATTTGCACACATACTCTTTCCTTTGCCAGTTTGAAAACATAAGAGAAAACCCTTCCCCAACAAGGGCTTGATTCTTTAATGTCAGGGAGGATACCTAGACATTTTCTGATGAGATTTTTTTGACTCCATAGCTGTAAAGAAAATGCTACATACTTACAAAAATAATTTTTTAAAAATTATCCCCAAATGAAAGAGAATCAAATAGGTGTTAGATTTCTATTCTATATTATTAAGTATAAGAATTTAAAACATATATCCCTTAGCAGCTACTAGAAAAAAATAGAATTCTGAGAAAAAGAACTGTGACCTCAGAAATACTTGTTAGATCCAGGAGAGAAAAATTAAATAAGGTAACAGAGGATTAGAATAACTCGATAAGCTTGATTTATTAGTATGTAGAATTTTGTACCCAATAAAATACTCATTCTTTTCAGATATCATGGAATTATCTTAAAAATTAATGATATAGCAAACCATAAAAGCAATCATAATAAATTCCCAAATGTATAAATATTACAGTGTGCTTCACTAACCACACTGCAATAAAAGCAATTCTTACTAGCAGGTGTCTTCCACACCCTCACCATCCAGCTAACCATCTGCAACTTTAAAAATCTTCCTCCAAATAATTTGGGTTAAATAGAAATTGATTCTGAAATTATAGAATTTTTAAAGTGAAAGGCAATGATAACACATTGAAACAGTAAGATGAAATCGAGGAGCATGGAATAAAAATAATACAACCCCAAACGTATTTATTAGAAAATAAGAAATATCAAACAAGTTAATTCACCATTCTTCTAAAGGAGCTAATGAAGGAATAAGTAAGTAAGCCAAAAGGGAGTCAGAAGAAAGAATTCGTAGAGATAGAAGCAGAAATTAATAAACTAGAAATGTAATATTTCTAGAAATTGCGAAATGAAACCTTTTCTAGCATGAATAAGACAGACAGACATCTAGCAAATCTGAAGAAAAGCAAAAAAGAGAAAGAACAAATAATATGCAAAATTAACAATAAGAAAGCCAATATAGTCACAAATACAGATGAAATTGAAAATCTAGATAAAATGGGTGACATTCTAGAGAAAAATAAATGATCAAAATTGGCCCAAGAAGGATTGGCTCAAGATGGCGGAGTAGGACATGAGCTCACTCCCTCTTGCAAGAGCACTGGAATCACAACTAACTGCTGAACAATCTTCCACAAGAAGACACTGGAACTCACCAAAAAGATACCCCACATCCAAAGACAAAGGAGAAGCCACAATGAGACAGTAGGAGGGGTGCAATCACAATAAAATCAAATCCCATAACTGCTGGGTGGATGACTCACAAACTGGAGAACACATATACCACAGAAGTCCACCAAATGGAGTGAAGGTACTGAGCCCCATGTCAGGCTTCCCAACCTGGGGTTCTGGAACCGGGAGGAGGAATTCCCAGAGAATCAGACTTTGAAGGCTAGTGGAATTTGATTGCAGGACTTCTACAAGACAGGGGAAAACAGAGACTCCACTCTTGGAGGGCACACACAAAGTAGTGTGCACATCAGGACTCAAGGGAAGGAGCAGTGACCCCATAGGAGACTGAACCAGACCCACCTGCTAGTGTTGGAGGGTATCCTAAAGAGACAGGGGGTGGCAGTGGCTCACCACGGGGACAAGGCAGCAGAAGTTCTGGGGAGTAATCCGTGGTGTGAACCCTCCCGGAGCCCACCATTAACCCCACCAAAAAGCCTGTAGCCTCCAGTGCTGGGTCGCCTCAGGCCAAACAACCAACAGGGAGAGAAAGCAGCCCCATCCATCAGCAGACAAATGGGTTAAAGTTTTACTGAGCTCTGCCCACCAGAGCAACACCCAACTGTACCCACCACCAGTCCCTCCCATCAGGAAGCTTGCACAAGCCTCTTACATAGCCTCATCCACCAGAGGGAAGACAGCAGAAGCAAGAAGAACTACACTTC
The DNA here is from genome assembly GCF_000442215.2 of Lipotes vexillifer. Lineage (NCBI taxonomy): Eukaryota > Metazoa > Chordata > Mammalia > Artiodactyla > Lipotidae > Lipotes > Lipotes vexillifer. The sequence goes on from NW_006786333.1 coordinate 373,203, forward strand.
TGCAGCCTGTGGAACAGAAACCACATTCACAGAAAGATAGACAAAATGAAGAGACAAGGACTATGTACCAGATGAAGGAATAAGATAACTGAGGGAATCTGTAAAATTACTAACAAAATAAGGTACTATTCACCATTACTCCAGATGGCCTAGCCAACGCATAAAAGGAAAAGAATAAGAGGTAAGTATTGGAAAGGAAGAAAAACTAATATTTGCAAATGATATAATTGCCTACATAGAAAATTCAAGATCAAGATTGTCCATTAAATTATGTGTATAAACTGGTCTCTACACTCAACGAACTCACAATTTATCCAAGCCGATGTATATGTAGTCAGAAAGAGGTGAAAAATAAGGATAAGAGAAGGAAAAAAAATCACTGAACATAAATAAATCAGTTAATAATTTCCCCATTTTATCTCAATAGCAACAAGACTAGAGGAAAAACACATTTCCCTTGTTCTGAATTTTGTATTCATGGAAAATTATACCAATCCACATGATAGTGGATAATACAATTAAAAGTAAATCTGCTTATAATTAGCTATGTGACCTTTGACATGGTAACTTACCTAGGTGCGAGATTTGGTTGAATCTCAGGATTAAGAAGAAAATTACAAATCACCTAATATGAACCAAAAGCCTGATAAATATTTACATTGCTGTAACATATCCACTTCAGAGAATGTCTCATTAGAAAGAAGTCAAAAATATGCACAATGATGCTCACATCACATTTTAAGAGTGCAACATTGCAAACTTCAATGCATACAAAAGGCTATTTGCTTAAAGAAATTACAGAATATCCACACTGTGTACCTAAACTGTGTTTACTAAACTGACCTTAAAAATACCATGACCACATGAGAAATGTTTGCAAAGTGGTACAAGAGAAAAGTAACCTACAAAAGAGTGTACTGTGTGATAGTAGCTTTGCAAATTCACACACTTTGGGCCCCACTTGTTCCCTTTTCTGGGCACCTTTGAGCAGAAATAACCTAAACAGCCACATAGGGATGCCCTATGGATCAAAATATTACTGGTGCTTATTTTCACATACTAAGATTATATAAAGATGATTTGTATTTTCCTCTTAGGCTTCCTATGTCTGCAAAATCTACACAATTCTTTGTAACCAAAAAAAATTTAATAAATGGTATTTTAACTTATGTAGGTTAACCACAAAACCTGTTTTTAGTCCTCCTGAATAATGCTCCCAGTGCCTTCTTCCCTTCCATGTTCAAAGGTCTCCAACGAGGTGACCTAAGGATCCCCAGGAAGACTTCTCAACTGTGAGAGAATTTGTTCTTGTGTTTAGCTGTAATCTGATTCCCTATAGCTTCCATTCAGTGGTCATGGAGAATAAGTTTATTCCTGTTATAAACCATAGTTCTTCAAAAGTTTTTAAGATATCAAGCATGGAGCGTTTATTCTTCTTTTCTCCAGATAAAATATCTCCTGGTGTTTTACATCTTTCCTCTTGGTGGCATAGATTTGTAATTTTTCCCTCAATGTGTGAAAAGATCTTTCAACATATTTAGAGGGTGAAAGAAGTGAATATAGTCTTGGCCAGTTTCTCCAACAAGAATAGGCATGGTAAAAATAATAGCTGGAGTATCACTTTATGACGTAGCATTCTTGCTACACTGCCTTTTCTAATTTAAAACAGCAATGTTGTTCAAATTATCAATCTATTTTTGAAAGAATAAGTGCCTGCTTATCAAGTATGTAAGCCGGGGTTAGGATAAGTCACAGCCTGAAAGTTGTTCAAGTAGCAAAAACTGCATTCTTCGGCATTTTTTTCTGTTGTTCAAGAACTCTCATAATGACTCCATCTCTTGGGTAAGGAGTCACCAAAAAGAACTGTTCCACCCATTTCTATGTGGGATATGAGAGAGAGAAAGAATGAGACTCATTATTAATGAAAAACTTCTCAGCCCCAAAGATTTATAAAGATTCCTCGTAACAGACTGTCTTAAAAAAGTTCCGATAAAAGCAAGCAAAAGTATATAAAGCATCCATGCAGGCTTGTAAAACCTACTTAGTTATACAAGAAGACTTACAGTATAAAGTAAACAGGAGGAAACAGAAGTATGGAATTGAAATATGGGGTTGAGGAAAATGTGGTAACATTCAAGTATGACAAAGGCTAAAGGCGTTACCACAGTCATGTCTCTGGACAAAGAGTTGGGTGACAGCCATTGGAGGAGGAAGGAGGAAAGCATAGCTGTCCTCTCTCACCCTGAAGTCCTTGACTCTCTATCACTGAGACACTTTGGCGTGTAAGGAAGATGACTCCACAAAGCAAGCTCCTGAATTGTCTTCAGTTCCCTGTGATAATTTTTCAACTGGGAGATTAAGACATGGGAATCTTCCCCAAACTTTGTTTCTGCCGTTATCGCCTTGTCCTTCACTGTCAATCTCACCACGTCTATTCAATCATCCTGAAGCATTCAGACATTCTCTAAAAGTCTTCCTTCCTCGGCACCACGCACCCGCTACTGTCCCATATTCCTGCTCTGCTTCAAAACAAAGCTTAGCCAAATGTCTCACAATATCCTGTAACCACTTCTCTATCTTCTGTACCCTTTTCTTTTCAACATGTTAATTAATTTTTAATTAAATAAATATGCTTATTCATTGTACCTAGTGAAGGAATGCAATGGTATAAGGATGTTTTATGTAAGGTCACCAATGTTAATAACATGGTTTGTATTTATCCACATGCCCTTCCATGTGTGCAAACATATATGCATGTATAGAGGGGCTTTAGGTTTTTGTGGTTTTATGTTTGTTTTATTTTTATTGGAGTATGGTGGATTTGCAATGTTGGGTTAGTTCCTGCTGTACAGCAAAGTGAATCTGTTATACATATACATATACCCACTCTTTCTTAGATTCTATTCCCATATAGGTCATTACAGAGTACTGAATAGAGTTCCCTGTGCTATATAGTAGGTTCTTATTAGTTAACCATTTTATATATAGTAATGTGTATATGTCAATCCCAATCTCCCAATTTATCTCTCCCTCCACCTTTCCCCCTTGGTAACCATAAGTTTGTTTTCTACATCTGTGACCCTATTTCTGTTTTGTAAATAGGTTCATTTGTACCATTTTTTTAATATTGGGGGCCTTTACTATCATTGCTTGTTCTTACAGAGTGAAATTGCATGGCATAAACTATTTGCTATTTGCTTTACCGATTTGACAGCTCGTGATAGAATCCACTTCAGTATGGCTTCTGACCTCCCATACCACTGAAAGTACTTGTCAATATCACTATATTATCCCTGTGTTACTAACCACCTCCATGCTGTCAAGTATAACGATCACTTCTGTAGTTTTCATCTTCCCCTGGCTCCCAGCAGAGTATGAAAGGTGACCACCTTCTTAAAGCACAATCTTCACTTGATTTTGTGATGCCTCAATTCCTGGTGTTCTTCCTATTTCTCTCAGCAGTCTCCTTTGTTGGCCCCTCCTCCACTGACACCTAAATGTTGGACATCTTGGGCTTTTTTTCACTTTTCTACCTCGGCAATCTTAATTTGACATCTAATAGAAATTTTATATTTCTCATGTTCAAAATTGAATTGATCTTCATCTCCAGCTACCCATTCACTCCAACAAACATCCAAGTGGATCATCAGGAAGATAGTGGATATACAAGTTTGGAGATCAAGGAAGAGCTATAATATATAAGTCATAGTAATAGATGATTTTAAAGCCATGGGCGTGAATGAAATAACCTAAGGAGAGATTATACTCAGAGGCTTCCCCAAGCACTTTGAAGAAATCAAAGAAAGGAGTGTTTTATTAATTTAAAGTTTGAGTGTTTTTTAAAAGAAAAATGCAGCGTGGAGACAGCAATAGATTATTTCATGACCATGGATCAGTTCTTCAGTCCTAAAAAAAGAGGCTCTCCTTACAGCTATTTGAATGGCTCAGTGGGAAAGACAAGACAGTCAGGGGTTAGATATCTACAGCACCCAGACTGAGCCTGGTTGCCTCCAGCTAGGGTGACAAAGGCAGTGCCAGGGGCCCCTTTCCCT
>NW_006786333.1:377264-416922 GCF_000442215.2 Lipotes vexillifer
ACCTGGCTTTCACACACAACCTTTACTCCAGCTGCACTTCTTTGTCAAAAGCCAACGAGTAACTATCTGACCAACATCTCTTCATTATCTGTAGAAGGAAGCTCATTCCTTGAGCTATATGTTGTTTTGAGAAATATAAGAATAGTAAGTGAGCTTCTCTGGGTTTCTTATCTGAAAATCAATCCCACTGCTAGAGCCAACTGAGCAAGATGAAATGCTGAAATCAAATTGCTGACCTATAGAACATGTGGGCTGAATGACAGTCACATAAAATCAATGAAATAACCATGAATTCTTGTCTGCTAGGTCAAATTAATTCTTAAGTCTTAAAAAAATATATAGTTATTGTAAACCGATTGCACATGATAGTGATCAGCCTTTTTGAGGAAGAAAATGTGATTGTGTAGTTTGGGATTTCTGTCTCTCTGAGTTATGGAAAACTCATTTATTGTGAGGCTGAGCCTATATAATAATACTTAACCAATAACATGTCCAAACAAGTGTTTAATGTCATATATTCCGAGAATCAGGGGAATGAACTACTGTTTTGACGAAATCAAGAGTATCAACTATGAGTATTCACAAAATAAAAGCATTCATATTCTACCTTAGCAATTCCTTCCAATTCATTATCACATCAGATATCAAGTAAGTTCTGGGATGGAAGATCTACAATCTAGATAGTGACCCAAAGGAGCTATACCTCCAAAAGCAACACTCATTCCTTTGTTCAGTAACAAAACACTGATTGTCACCCACTATGTATTAGACCCTCAGCCCTGGAGAGACACCTGCATAACACACACCCACTCCTTCAAGGCACCCATAGCCTAAGCGGGAACACAATTATGAACTGTGAATATTATATATACAATGATTGGGTGTGTATATACTATGAGGATGTGGGTTTTTTTTTTTTACTTTAACCAATTAGAAAGGAGTTTACAAAGGACCAGGGAACGTTAGAACATTAGTAAATTGATGATGGTGAAGAAAGGATTCATCCAAATCATGGAAATAAGGGGAAAAAAAAAAGAATTCCAAGAAGGTCACATTTTAAAAAGGTCATAAAAAGAGTTGGATGGGGCTTCCCTGGTGGCGCAGTGATTGAGAGTCCGCCTGCCGATGCACGGGACATGGGTTCGTGCCCTGGTCCGGGAGGATCCCACATGCCGCGGAGCGGCTGGGCCCGTGGGCCATGGCCACTGGGCCTGCACATCCGGAGCCTGCGCTGCACAATGGGAGAGGCTGCATCAGTGAGAGGTCCGCGTACCACACACACACAAAAAAAGTTGGATGTAAAGAAAGTTTCACCACGTCAAAGTTGAGAAATTTGGCTTATCCTTAAGAAAACAATGCTAAGTACACAAGAAAATATTCTCCCTTTGTAGAAGAAAGTTCAGCAACCTAGATATCATGCTGAACAAAGAGTGTCTAAACACCAGAAACACAAAGGACGATGCAGCTTATGAAATAGTGTTGAATAGCATGGGAGCTAAGGGCGGAGCCCCAGACAGAGTTCCCAGGTTTGAATTCTGACCCCACTGTATATTATGTTGTGTGACTTATGAGCAGCTTATCAAACCTCTCAGTGCCTTATTTTCCCTGGTTGTACATTAAAACTAGGTCAATAATAGATTGTATTATAGATTTATTTTGAAGCTTAAAGTAAGTAATCTACTGAAAAAACTTAGCTCAGCTCCTGGCACATAGGCAAGATCCAAACAAATATTTTCTGTTATTACTAAGTTTTCTGGAATATTCAAACATTTATTTCTCACATGTTTATAGAATTCACCAATTAGATTATACTCAGCCTAAGGTGTCACTGAGGAGACACTGGGAGAACAAAATTGACAATGTCCCTGCCCACAAAGGGCTTAAAACAGGCAGGAGAGAGAGAGAGAGAAAAAAATAGGCAATCACAGTGTAATATGAACTTAGAAAAGGAAAATTGGAGTGTATATAATTCCCATAAAAATAATAAAAAATGAAGGAGACCTTCAAGATAGCAGAGGAGTAAGATGTGGAGATCACCTTCTTTGTGACAAATACATCAGAAATACAACTACATGTGGAACAACTCCTACAGAACACCTACTGAATGCTGGCAGAAGAACTCAGACTTCCCAAAAGTCAAGACACACCCCACATACCTGGCCACGTGGCTGACAGTGTCTTGATGCTCTGGCCACATGTCAGGCCTGTGCCTCTGAAATGGGAGAGCTGTGTTCATGACATTGGTCCACCAGAGATCTCCCAGCTCCAGGTAATATCAAACACTGAAAGCGCTCCCAGAGATCTCCATCTCAAAAATAAGACCCAGCTCCACTCAACAATCAGCAAGCCACAGTGCTGGACACCCTAGGCCAAACAACTGGCAAGACAGGAACACAACACAACCCATTAGCATAGAGGTTGCATAAAATCATGACAAGGTGATAAACACCACAAAACACATCACTGGATGCGGTCCTGCCCGCCAGAAAGACAAGATCCAGCCTCATCCACCAGAACACAGGCACTAGTCTCCTCCACCAGGAAGCCTACACAACCCACTGACACAAACTTAGCCACTGGGGGCAGACACCAAAAACAACGGGAACTACGAACGTGTAGCCTGCAAAAAGGAGACCCCAAACACAGTAAGTTAAGCAAAATGAGAAGACAGAGAAACACACATGATGAATGAGCAAGGCAAAAACTCAGCAGACCTAACAAATGAAAAGGAAATAGGCAGTCTACCTGAAAAAGAATTCAGAGTAATGATAGTAAAGATAATCCAAAATCTTGGAAATAGAATGGAGAAAATACAAGAAACGTTTAACAAGGACCTAGAAGAACTAAAGAGCAAACAACAATGATGAACAACACAATAAATGAAATTAAAAATTCTCCAGAAGGATTCAATAGCAGAGTAACTGAGACAAAAGACCGGTAAGTGATCTGGAAGATAAAATAGTGGAAATAACTACTGCAGAGCAGAATAAAGAAAATAGAATGAAAAGAATTGAGGAGACTCTTAGAGACCTCTAGGACAAAATTAAATGCACCAACATTCGAATTATAGGGGTCTCAGAAGAAGAAGAAAGGGACTGAGAAAATATTTGAAGACATTATAGTTGAAAACTTCCCTAAAATGGGAAAGGAAGTATTCAATCAAGTCCAGGAAACACAGACCATCCCGTACAGGATAAATCCAAGGAGAAACACGCCAAGACACATATTAATCACACTATCAAAAATAAAATACAAAAAGAAAATATTAAAAGCAGCAAGGGAAAAACAACAAATAACACACAAAGGAATCCCCATAAGGTTAACAGCTGATCTTTCAGCAGAAACTCTGCAAGCCAGGAGGGAGTGGCAGTACATATTAAAAGTGATGAAAGGGGAAAACCTACAACCAAGATTACTCTACCCAGCAAGGATCTCATTCAGGTTCAATGGAGAAATTAAAAACTTTACAGACAGCAAAAAGCTAAGAGAATTCAGCACCACAAAACCAGCTTTACTACAAATGCTAAAGGAATTTCTCTAGGCAGGAAACACAGGAGAAGGAAAAGACCTACAATAACAAACCCAAAACAATTAAGAAAATGGTAATAGGAACAGACCTATCAATAAATGCCTTAAATGTAAATGGATTAAATGCTCCAACCCAAAGACATAGACTGGCTGAATGGATACAAAAATAAGACCCATATATATGCTGTCTACAAGAAACCCACTTCAGACCTAGGAACACATACAGACTGAAACTGAGGGTATTTAAAAAGATACTCCATGCAAATGGAAATCAAAAGAAAGCTGGAGTACCAATTCTCAAATCAGACAAAACAGGTTTTAAAACAAAGACTATTACAAAAGACAAAGAAGGACAATACATACTGATCAAGGGATTGATCCAAGAAGAAGATATAACAATTGTAAATATTTATGAACCCAACATAGTACCACCTCAATACATAGACTAAGGCTAACAGCTATAAAAGGGAAATCAATGGTAAAACAATCATAATAGGGGACTTTAACACCCCACTTTCACCAATGGACAGGTCATCCAAAATGAAATAAATAAGGAAACACAAGCTTTAAATGATACATTAAACAAGATGGACTTAATTGATATTTTTAGGACATGCCATGCAAAAACAACAGAATACACTTTCTGATCAAGTGCTCATGGAATATTCTCTGCGATAGATCATATCCTGGGTCACAAATCAAACCTGGTAAATTTAAGAAAATTGAAATCATAGAAAGTATCTTTTCTGATGACAATGTTACAAGACTAGATACCAATTACAGGAAAAAAATCTATAAAATATACAACACATGCAGGCTAAACAATACACTCCTTTATAACCAAGAGATCACTGAAAAAATCAAAGAGAAAATGAAAAAATACCTAGAAACAAATGACAATGTAAACACAACAACCCAAAACCTATGGGATGCAGAAAAAGCAGTTCTATGAGGGAAGCTTATAGCAATAAAATCCTGCCTCAATAAACAAGAAACATCTCCAATAAACAACCTAACCTTACACCTAAAGCAATTAGAGAAAGAAGAACAAAAACCCCAAAACTTGGCAGAAGGAAAGAAATCATAAAGATCAGATTAAAAATAAATGAAAAAGAAATGAAGAAAACAATAGCAAAGATCAATGAAACTAAAACCTGGTTCTTTTGAGAAAATAAAGAATATTGATAAATCATTAGCCAGACTCATCAAGAAAAATGGGAGAAGACACAAATCAATAAAATTAGAAATGAAAAAGGAGAAGTAACAACTGACACAGCAGAAATACAAAGAATATGTGAGATTACTACAACCAATGATATGCCAATAAAATGGACAACCTGGAAGAAATTCACAAATTCTCAGGAAAGCAAAACCTTCCAAGACTGAACCAGGAAGAAATGGAAAATATAAACAGACCAATAACAAGCACTGAAATTGACACTGTGATTGAAAATCTTCCAACAAACAAAAGCCCAGGACCAGATGGCTTCACAGGCAAATTCTATCATATATTTAGAGAAGAGCTAACACCTATCCTTCTCAAAATCTTCCAAAATACAGCAGAGGGAGGAACACTCCCAACTCATTTGATGAGGCCACCATCACCCTGATACCAAAATCAGACAAAGATGTCACAAAGAAAGAAAAATACAGGCCAATAACACTGATGAACATAGATGCAAACATCCTCAACAAAATACTAGCAAACAGAATCCAACAGCACATTAAAAGGATCATACACCATGATCTAGTGGGGTTTATTCCAGGAATGCAAGGATTCTTCAATATACCCAAATCAATCAATGTGATACACCATATTAATAAATTAAAGGAGAAAAAACATATCATCATCTCAATAGATGCAGAGAACACTTTCAACAATATTCAACACAAATTTATGATAAAAACCCTCCAGAAAGTAGGCATAGAGGGAACTTACCTCAACATAATAAATGCCATATATGACAAACCCACAGCCAACATCATTATCAAAGGTGGAAAATTGAAACCATTTCCTCTAAGATCAGGAATAAGACAATGTTGCCCACTCTAACCATTATTATTCAACATAGTTTTGGAAGTTTTAGCCACAGCATTCAGAGAAGAAATAGAAATAAATGGAATCCAAATAGGAAAAGCGGAAGTGAAGCTGTCACTGTTTGCAGATGACATGATACTATACATAGAGAATCCTAAAGATGCTACCAGAAAACTACTGGAGCTAACCAATGAATTTGGTAAGGTAGCAGGATACAAAATTAATACACAGAAATCTCTTGCATTCCTATACACTAATGATGAAAAATCTGAAAGAGAAATTAAGGGAACACTCCCATTTACCATTGCAACAAAAAGAATAAAATACCTAGGAATAAACCCACCTAAGGAGACAAAAGACCGGTATGCAAAAAACTATGACACTGATGAAAGAAATTAAAGTTGATACAAATAGCTGGAGAGATATACCATGTTCTTGGACTAGAAGAATCAACATTGTGAAAATGACTATACTAGCCAAAGCAACCTACAGATTCAATGCAATCCCTATCAAACTACCAAAGGCATTTTTCACAGACTAAAACAAAAAATTTCACAATTTGCATGGAAACAAAAAAGACCCCGAATAGCCAAAGCAATCTTGAGAAAGAAAAAAGGAGCTGGAGGAATCAGGCTCCCTGACTTCAGACTATACTACAAAGCTACAGTAATCAAGAGAGTATGGTACTGGCACAAAAACAGAAATATAGATCGATGGAGCATGATAGAAATCCCAGAGATAACCCCAAACACATATGGTCACCTTATTTTTGACAAAGGAGGGATATGCGGATATATGTATACATGTAGCTGATTCACTTTTTTATACATCAGAAACTAACACACCATTGTAAAACAATTATACTCCAAAAGACGTTTAAAAAAAAGAAAAGAAAAATAACTTCCCTCTTAGAATTGATTTTTGCTGCATCCCATAGGTTTTGGGTCATTGTGTTTTCATTGTCATTTGTTTCTAGGTATTTTTTGATTTCCTCTTTGATTTCTTCAGTGATCTCTTGTTTATTTAGTAAAATATTATTTAGCCTCCATGTGTTTGTATTTTTTACAGTTTTTTTTCCTGTAATTGATATCTAGTCTGTAACACTGTCATCAGAAAAGATACTTAATACAATTTCAATTTTCTTAAATTTTCCAAGGCTTGATCTGTGACCCAAGATATGATCTATCCTGGAGATTGTTCCATAAGCACTTGAGAAGAAATTGTATTCTGTTGTTTTTGGATGGAATGTCCTATAAATATCAATTAAGTCCATCTTGCTAAAGGTATCATTTAAAGCTTCTGTTTCATTATTTATTTTCATTTTGGATGATCTGTCCACTGGTGAAAGTGGGGTGTTAAAGTCCCCTACCATGATTTTGTTACTGTCAATTTCCCCTTTTATGGCTGTTAGCATTTTCCTTATGTATTGAAGTGCTCCTATGTTGGGTGCATAAATATTTACAATTGTTATATCTTCTTCTTGGATTGATCCCTTGATAATTACGTAGTGTCCTTCTTTTTCTCTTGTAATAGTCTTTGTTTCAAGGTCTATTTTGTCTGATATGAGAATTGCCACTACAGCTTTCTTTTGATTTCCATTTTCATGGAGTATCTTTTTTCCAACCCCTCACTTTCAGTCTGTATGTGTTCCTATCTCTGAAGTGGGTCTCTTTCAGACAGCATATATACAGGTCATGTGTTTTTATCCATTCAGCCAGTCTATGTGTTTGGCTGGAGCTTTGAATCCATTTACATTTAAGGCAGTTATTGATATGTATGTTCCTATTACCAATTTCTTAATTGTTTAGGGTTTGTTATTGTACATCTTTTCCTTGTCTTGTGTTTCCTGCCCAGAGAAGTTCCTTTAGCATTTGTTGTAAAGCTGGTTTGGTGGTAATGAATTCTCCTAGCTTTTGCTTGTCTGTAAAGATTTTAATTTTTCTACCGAATCTGAATGAGATCCTTGCTGTGTAGAGTAATCTTTGTTGTAGGTTGCTCCATGTTTTTATAATGCATAAATGTGCCCTCCTTTGTCCCAGCTTTGTCCTCCCCAGTGGGATGTGGATACTGTGATTGAGCTTTGGTCCTTCTTTGACCATTTGGACAAGGCCAAGTTCTTGGGATGGAAGAGCCTGGCTTCTAAATATCAAGGAACTGCTCTATCAAAATTGGGCTCAAAGTGTTAAATGAAAGAAATAACCATTTCAATCTTCTTTGAGCTCCCATATTTTGGAGTCTATATTATAGGATCCTGCACCCTAATTAATGTCAACAATTGCAGAAAGCTACTTTGCCTACGGATCAATTAGCTAAATGCCAATTTGTCAAATTTACCAAATTTATGTATTAACCAATAACTTTTTCCTTTGGATTTTTATAAAGTTCTCAAAAATGTATGGTTCTCCAGCAAAAGAATGTGTAAATCCAAGACTCTAACCTCCTTAGACCTCCAACTTCACTCCGTGCCCCCATTCCCTCCCCTGGTTCTTTGCTCCTTAGTTTCCACACTCTCAAGGATAGACAGCTGATATGGCGCTGAGACTGACTCTCCTTCTTTTTTCTAGTAGAGGGTCCCTACCTCTTCCCTGGTCCATTTCAGCATGGAGTTGGAAAAGAGACAAACTCAACATTCCTTTAAAAATTGTTATGAAGGACATGTGGATGGACTTAGAGAGTGTCATACAGAGTGAAGTAAGTCAGAAAGATTAAAGCAAATATCGTATAATAACACACATATGTGGAATCTAGAAAAATGGTATAGATGATCTTATTTGCAAAGTAGAAACAGAGACACAGACATAGAGAACAAATGTATGGATACCAAGGGGGAAAGGGTTAGGGTGGGAGGAATTGGGAGACTGGGACTGACACATACACATTACTGATACTATGTATAAAATAGACAACTGATGGGAACATAGAGTATGGCACAGGGAACTCTACCTAATACATTGTGGTAACCTAAAAGGGAGGGAAGTCCAAAAGGGAGGGGATATCTGTATGTGTATGGCTGATTCATCTTGTTGTGCAGTGGAGGCTAACACAACATTGTAAAGCAACCGTACTCCATTAAAAATTAATTTAGGGCTTCCCTGGTGGCACAATGGTTGAGAGTCCGCCTGCCGAGGCAGGGGACATGGGCTCATGCCCCGGTCTGGGAGGATCCCACGTGCCACGGACCATCTGGGTCCATGAGTTATGGCTGCTGAGCCTGCACGTCCAGAGCCTGTGCTCCGCACCGGGAGAGGCCACAACAGTGACAGGCCCGTGAACCCCAAAAAAAAAAAAAAAAAAAAATTAATTAAAAAAAAATTGTTATGAAGAAAAAAAATGTAAACATCAACACCTAACATTCTCAAAAATGCTAAAAATTATTAAAAGTATTAATACTATCCTATCCAATATAAATTTTTTTTAACTTTATAAATATTTTAAAGAAACACAGGCATTTAGTAAAAGATAAATTAGGAATTTGGTCATTTGATTGATCCTTTGGTAAATAAGTATTCAAATAATTAATTTCAGGGACTTGGACTGGGATTTCTCCTTCTAGAAACCTTGGATTGGCTTGTTTCAGACCTACCTTTTTGCTGAGAACAAAGAAAATAATCTGGACATATTACTATTTTTAAAAATCTACTTGAGGGTATCAGTAAGCTACCAGTAGTAGAAGCTCAATGAAATGAATGAAAACACAGAGGAATTAGCCTGGAATTTGATACTGCTATTCCTCATGAGTCATTTACTGATTCACAACCTGCAGCTGAAGGTCTGGAGAGACAAAAATTGAAACTCAGGGCCCACTAAGCAGGAGGGGTCCTGGAAAACAGTTAAAGTTTTCAAGTGGGCCCTTGGAAGCATATACCTTAGAAGCAGAAGTAAAGTGGAACTAATCAGCCCCTACCAAGACTGAAGTCCAGCTGTTAGTCAGCACAACCCTTAACTGAATTAAAGAGGTCTGCCCCTAACTGCTTCCCAGAACTAAGAGTAAATTCTCTCTGAAGGAAGACAACATTATCCAGAGCCTCAAATTATCTCTACAATTCTTCATAAACAGTACTGTTAGGCTGTAAAAGGCCCTAAAAGTCATATGTTTAAAGCCTAACTCCCAGTACCTCACAATGTGATTGCATCTGGAAGTAGGGCCTTTAAAAAGGTAATTAAATTAAAGCAAGGCTGTGAGGGTGGACCCTAATCCAATCTGACTGGGGTCCTTATAAGAAGATGAGATTAAGACATAGACAGACACCAGGAATGCACAGAGGAAAGACCATATAAGGACACAATGAGAATGCAGCTGTCTTCTTGCTAAGGAAAGAGGTCTCAAGAGAAACCAAACCTGCTAACACCTTGATTTTGGAATTCCAGGCTCCAGAACTGTGAGAAAATAAATTTCTGTTTTTTAAGCCCCCTAGTCTGTGGTATTTTGTTATGACAAACCTAGCAAACTAGTACATATGTCCAGAAGTTAATTTTTTAAAAGGAAAAAAAAAGAAAGGAACTGACCACAAACTAAGGGGAAAAAATTACACAGAACAGGTACATGGGAGATCCAAATTTTGGAGTTAGAAAAAATATTTGGAAGTAATTGTTACTAATATGTTCCAAAATTAAATGAAAAGATGGAAAATATAAGGAAAGTGAAAGGAAAGAATAAAAGAGATATTCTAGAAATTTTTAAAATACAATAATTGAAATTAAGATGAGTTTAACAGCACATGAGACACAGCTGAAGAGGAAATTTATGAACTGAAAGATTAATCAGAAGAAAATATCCAGATTGATACAAAGAGAGACAAATGGACAAGGTGTAGGGGTCTAATACACAGGTAATTGAAGCTCCAAAAAGAAAAGAGGAAGAAAGAACTGAGCAGAAGTAATATTTGAAGAGACAATAGCTTATAATTTTCCAAAACTGGTAAAAGACATCAAGCTATAGATTCAAGAATTTCTACAAACCACAGCAGGATAAATATTTACAACAGAAAGCATACTTAGGCACCTAGGCATTGTACAATTGCTGGAAATAGAAAAAAACAGAGAAAATCTTAAAACTTCCAGAGATTATTGCTGACTTCTCAAAAAACAATGAGATAATCTATACAAAGTTCAGATAGAAAATAACTGTCAACCCGGAAGTCTATATTCAGCAAAAGCGTTCTTTGAAAATAATATGAAATAAAAATACTTTCAGAAAAGCAAAAATTTGGAGAATTCATCACCAGCACACTAAAGAATTCATTATCTACATTAAAGAAAATACTAAAGATAATTTTTTGGGCAGAGGAAAATTATCTCAGGTGGAAGCCCAGTAATTGCAGAAGAAATAGCAATAAAAAGAGTAAATACATGCATAAATCTAAATTAATATTGGCCTTATAAAACAATAATTTCTTATGGGGTTACAAAATACATTGAATTAAAATGTACAACAATAGTAGCACAAAAGGAAAGAGGTGAGTGAATGGAGCTACAGTGTTCTAAGATTCAGAAAGTGATGTAAGTAATATTAGACTTCAACAAATCAAGGATGTATGGTGCAGAGTTACCACTAACACTGTAGTAAAATAATGGATAACTAACAAGATAATTCAGAGATGAATTATCATAATTAATTCCTTAATTAACCCCCAAAAATGGTTTAAAAAGAGAGAGAGAAAAAAGAACATAGAACAGTTAGAACCAATAGAAAACAAAAGTTGACTGAATTAAAGATATTTAACCACTATATATCAATATTTCCATTAAATGTACCAAAATATTCCAAGTAAATGATTATCAAACCAGTCTCTTTTAAAAAGAGACCCATCTTAAGTAAGGGTATATAGCTGATGTTTATATCCATGAGACCAGATGAGATCAGCAAGGCAGTAAAAGGAGATCTAAGGACTGAGCCATGGAGCACTCCAAAGTTAGATATTGAGAAGACAAGGAGCAAAAAGCCAAACAAGACTGAGAGTGGCTAGGGAAGGAGGAAAACCAGGTGAGTGTAATGTCCTAGAATTCAAGTCAAACAAGGGTTTGAAAGATAAGACAGTGATCAACTGTGTCCAGTGGTCCTAATGAGTCAAGAAAGATGAGCATTAAGAAATGACTATTGGATTTGGCAACATGGCAGTCACTGGTAACCTTGACAAGAGCAGTTTGGGTGAAATGATGAGAGTAAAAGCATGATTGGTGTGGCTTCAAAACAGAAAGGAACAACAGGTATCAGAGATTACAAGTATAGATAGCTATTTCAAGAAGACTTACTCTGAAGAAGAATGTGGCCATGAGGCAACAGCCAAAGAGGAAGTGGGATCAAGAGAGGTGTCTTTTGGTTGGTGTTTTGTTTTTGTTAAGGTGGGAGGGGAAAAAACAGCCCATCTCTGTGCTACTGGGAATGGATCCAGTAAAGAGAGAAGGGAAAATTGCTCAAGGGGTGTCTTAATCAAGTGATGTCTCCTCATGTACAACAGGAGAGATTAGCCTCATACAGGAGCATGGACATTTTATCCATAGTCACACAGGGGACAGAGAGTCTATGTGTACAGATATGCTTAGGTGGGGTGGAAGAAATGGGAGCTTGGCGATGTTTTCTGTAGAATGCTTCTATTTTCTTAGTAATATGGAAAGTAAGGTCAGGCAGGATGGAGGAGGAAATTTTCAAAGTTTAAAGAAAGAGGAGAAGTAATGAAATAATTGTCTAGGAGAGTGAAAGAGAGTATACTACAGAAATAAGGTGTGATTGCTGAGCAGCACTGAAGGTTCCAAATAAAGTCAGCTTGCAGGTGTATAGAGCGAGTAATATTAATCTAGCTAAGGTAATATTTGGGGAGGAGGGAAGGGGAATGAATACTCATAAGCTACTTCTACCTCTTTAGACTCAGAATCTTGTCTGGGTTCTCTTCACAGACTTTGTTGTCTCACAAATCTATGCCTTTGATCATATTTCTTTTGCCTTAAAGAACCCTTTCTTCTCTCTTTTTCCTGCAGAACTCTTTTTCATTCTCTGTAGTTTCCCCTGATCCACATAAAATCATTGCATTTTTCCATCCTTTATGCCACCACTGTCCCTGGTACATAATTCTATTATTGTACTTAGCATGATGTAGTGTGATATTTTTAATGTTAGACTTCCTGATGAACTATGGGCACCTTCAGAGTAAATAATATCTTAATCATTTCTGTGTTCTTACCTAACACACTGTGTAGGTATTCGTTAAATGTTTATACAAGGAACGGAATGGATAATGTCCTACCATTAATGAGAGTATCAGAATATTTCTGGATCTTTTTTCCAACAAGGAAAATTAAAACCTGAACAAATTTTTAACAGAAGATTTTTTACATGGACTGTGTAATTATCTGCAAGTGTGATATGAAAAGCATCATTATACATCTCCTTTCTCTTTATTCATCTCTACCAGCTTGTAATGCCTAATAAAATCTACACTATAAATCCATTCTTTCGAGTAAATAATATATAAATAAGAAATACCCTTCTTTTCTTTATCAAGAAAATTAACACTTAAATGTGAGCAATCTTTGTAGTGTGTATCTTTGGGGTTGTCCCCGAGCCCCTCTTTTTCTGAGCACCATCATTCCTCACAGCCACCTAGCCTCATCTGCTTGGTAAAAAAAATAGCTCCCAGGAGTCACAGTTATGCATATGACTCCCGTCCCCTAGCCACAATTGACCAGTATGAGAGTAAGTACCTTAACCAAGCTTGACCAGTAAGAGTTCTGCCTCTAAAATTTAGAATTTGGAACAAAAGAAAAATTTAGTCTTTCTTCTGGTGGCTGAACTTGTTATAAGTGAACTCAGAAACTATATGAGCCATGTTCTTCCATGTAGTCCAAAGAAATAGAAACCTACTTGCAGGAGAGAAAAATGATACAGACTCCTCCAAAGAGTAGTTAATGAAAGACACAGAAAAAGACTGATAACATTACAGCCCCTGGTTCTAGATGTAACTACTAGTTACATCTAGTAGTATCCTCTTTCTTCTTTATTCTAGCTCAGATGGAATTCTGTTGCTTGCACCAACAGTCATAAGAGAAATTTATTAGAAACTCTCCAACTAAAGTCTAATGCCATTTTTCTTTTTCAACAAAGTAATGTGAGCAACCGTAATTAAATAATACAAGGCATTTCCAACACCCCTCTCCCCAGTGTGATGCTGGCTGTCCACAAGGTAAACTTTGATGAGAGGATTGTTTGGGAACTCCACAGTGGTGGATTTAAATGTGTATGACTGAGAGTGTAGAGTAGGCACGGCTACAGAACACTGAGCATCTGGAGAGAAGCTAAGGATTATAGAGGAGCAATAAGTTTGCTGGGATGGAAGGGGACTAAGGTTGACATTTGCCTACTTTGCGATTCCCAACATGGAACCCAGGATACGGTTATTGAGATATACCCAAGAAAAACAATGAAATACCAAAGGAAGAGCAAGAGGAGTAGAAGGAGAAGAGAAGGAGGAGGAAGAGTAGAAGGCAGGGAACGATCAAGAGACAGATGAGATGAACTCTAAAGTTCTCTTCAAACTTTAAGAGGAAACACGAGACGTGAATGGAAAGAGGCTAATTCTTGAATATTAAAACTCAACTGTAATAATAGCACTGCTGCAGAGTTTTTTAAAAAAGCAAATAACATACCTGTCAAATTATTGGGTTTTCAAATTCTAGCAACTCACTGGAAAAAGAAAATTTGATCTCCCTTAAATTTCTCATAATTGAATTGCTTTTCTTTAGTAAAAGAAATAAATGATCAATCATCAGACATCATTACAATAAAAAGTTTCCAAGGAATGGGCTAACTTAGGAACACTTTGGGTTTGGTGATTATTTCCAGATATTTTTCAACTATCTGCAGCTTTACCAAACCCCAGATAAGTTTTGTCAAGTACCTTTTTACACAATTTTTTTGAAGTCATGTGTA
Source organism: Lipotes vexillifer (assembly GCF_000442215.2). Classification (NCBI taxonomy): domain Eukaryota; kingdom Metazoa; phylum Chordata; class Mammalia; order Artiodactyla; family Lipotidae; genus Lipotes; species Lipotes vexillifer. Next base: position 391,754 of record NW_006786333.1, read on the forward strand.
TTTTATGTGAAATTTAGTTCATATGTTTCTAATTTATTTACACACAAATAATCAAAATTTTGTTTTGTAAGAACTATTTGAAGTCCACAGAGGCATTTTATAAACAGTCTAAAGTTGTTAATAATTTTAAAGTTTTTTTTCCCTAGAACTAGGCAATTGTTTTCTTTGAATTTACTTAAGAGCGTCTCCTTATTCCCCAAACTTAGACCCTCAAAATAATCAAAATATAAAAGCTAGCAAATTTTTGTGTTTTAATTACAAATTAAGGAAGTTCCATGTTTTTCCTGGAATCTGAACATAGAAAATTAGGGAGATTTTCTTGCTGATCCCTTACTCTACCTTTTCCCCGTCCTTTTATTTCCTTTACTCTACATGCTATTAGTGGGAAAAAAATTATGTATGTTTAATGTTTAAAGAATTTGATCTCTGAGAAAAAGTAACAACTTTGGTAAAGTCTGTGTAGCATAAGTAAAGGTAAACAATAATTAAATGAAGAAGTAACAGTGCAGCACCATATTGTCACTGATAATGCTAAAACCAAAAAGACACTAGACAAAATTGACAAAAAGGCATTGTTGATGGCTACTTCCCTGAAATAAGATGTAATCAAGGGAGATAATTAAAATATCTTAATGCATCCTTTACCCCTCCATTCTCTCCTTCACCTGCCCCACCACACACACACACACACACACACACACACACACACACACACACACATTTTTTTAATGAAACGTTAAAACTTAACATTTGACATTGTGGTATGATCCTTTTCATCTTTTCTTCTGAATAACCTGGAAGAATTATGCAAACTATATTTGATCGTTTGGAGGGGCTCTTTGCCTCTCTGTAATATAAATACCAACAATAATAAAATTTTTATATTTCATTTGAAGATTTAATTCTATAAAATTATTTCTACTCCTACATGAATAATTTATGCCTTTAGATTAAGTTCCAAATTAATTGAGCTCATACAGCTCAATATCAAAAAAACAAACAACCCAATCAAAAAAGCGGCAGAAGACTTAAACAGACATTTCTCCAAAGAAGACATATAGATAGCCAATAGGCACATGAAAAGATGCTCAACATCACTAATTATTAGAGAAATGCAAATCAAAACTACAATTAGTTATCACCTCACACCAGTCAAAATGACCATCGACAAAAAGTTTACAAATAATAAATGCTGGCTAGGGTGTGGAGAAAGGGAAACTTCCTACACTGTTGGTGGGAATGTTAATTGGTGCAGCCACTGTGGAAAACAGTATGGAGATCTTTAAAAAAAAAAAAAACTAAAAGTAAAGTCACCATATGATCCAGTAATCCCACTCACTCCTGGGCATATATCTGGAAAAGACAAAAAATCTAATTTAAAAAGATACATGCACCCCAATGTTCACTGCAGCACTATATGCTATAGCCAACATGGAAGCAACCTAAATGTCCATCAACAGATGAATGAATAAAGCAAATGTGAGATAGGTAGATAGATAGATAGATAGAATATTACTCTGGCATAAAAAAGAATGAAATATGTCATTTGCAGCAACATGGATTGACCTAAAGATTATCATACAAGTGAAGTAAGTCAGACAGAGAAAGACAAATATATGATATCACTTATATGTGGAATCTAAAAAGTTATACAAATGAGCTTATTTACAAAATAGAAATAGACTCACAGACATAAAAAAAAAAAAAAAATTATGGTTACCAAAGGGGAAAGGGCATAAGGGAGGGATAAATTAGGAGTTTGGGATTAACAGATATACACTACTATATATAAAATAAACAACAAGTACTTACTGTATAGCACAGGGAACTATATCCAATATCTTGTAATAACCTATAATGGAAAAGACTCTGAAAAAGGAAATATATATATATGTTCCTTTATAAATATATAAATACATATATATATATATATATAACTGAATCACTTTTCTGTACACCTGAAACTAACACAGCATTATAAATCAAGTATACTTCAATAGAAATAATTAATTAATTTTTAAAAATAATTTTTCCCTTTAATATTTTGTTCCTCTGATGAGAATTCTTTCTATTCCTGCATTACCAGAGTTCAATTTCTTAACCTTCTATCCCTTTGCCTAACTGTTTCATTCTTTTTTTAAATAATGTTTATCGGACACTTCCTAATTCTTCTAGGTTCTAAGGATATGGATGTGACTGAAACTGACAAAAATCTCCATCCATATGGAGCTTATATTCTATAATATGTTAGTATAGTAAAATTAACTAGATAGAAAGGATAGGTAGTAGTTAGATAACTTAAAATTAAGTGTTATTATTAAGGACATACCTCAGTGAATTAACTATGGCCTAACCATCACTTTTGTCATCATAAGTATTTCATTCTTAAACTCTTTATAATTTCACCTGATATTTGTGCATTTACCCTGTTTGCATCAAAAAATATCACAAATAGATATTAGGACTAAAAAGCACAGTCCTGACAGCTCTATGAATAGTAAATTCTACTCACATTTCTGCCCGTGGAGCATACCATTCTTTCCGATCAAAAAACTATTTCAAGTATTCCACCTATCCAAGCTTAGAGAAATTACTTTATCATCATAAGATCACAAAATTCCCAAATAAGTGTCACATTCATAATCCAAAGTTTGGGATGTCAAATTTCCTCAAATTTAATCTCCATAGATACAGATTTGGAAACACTTTGCCAGTGGGAAAACAGCTTGCCTGCAGCACTCAGTGTGTAAAGATGAAATTAAGCAATTCGTTAACCATTGTACTTCAAGAGTAGAAAAAGCATAAAAGTACACTTCTCCCAGGAACTACAAATTATTCCTCAGAATAGATTTTGTTGAACAGTAATAAGCTTTTGCTTGAAATTTCTGTCCCAAGATCCCTCTTATCACGAGTCACAAACAACTGCCCAACAAATGCACTCTTTTACAGCCGTGTAGTGCCGCAGCAGGAGTGAGGGCTGTGGGATCAGTTCTGGATTAGAACACCAACTTGACCACTTTCTAGCGGTGTGACATTGGCTGGGTCACTTTAACCTTGTCGAGATTTGTAGGGTTGTTGTGAGAATCTAATGTACCATATACTATCAGTTTCATCTCATTTAATCCTCACAGCAATCCTGTAATAATTCAATAAGCAACGCCCTGTAATAATCTAACAGGTATTTTAGAGTTGAAGAAATAATTTAAATAAAATGTCTGCCATGGAACTCGGCACAAGACAAACACTAATTAGTTAGTTCCCTTCCCCTGCTGTATGCGAGTGCATGAAGTCCCGGATACACATAAGAAGAAAATGTGTAAACGTACAGCTGTTTAGTCACTTAATGCTTGTCTCGGTAGTAAACTCCATTCATCCTGTTTATACTCAATTCTTGGATCACTAAGAGATGGCTGTGAAGTGTAGGTCCCTAACTTTCTATTGCTTCAGACGAGCTTTTCTATCCTCTCACAAGTCAGAAGCAGCAAGTCTTATCACAGACTAAAGACTAATGAGCTTCGTTAACTTACATTCCAGTAGATGCCTTCCTTTTGGTGTCTCTTTAGGGAGAAAGAAAGGCCAACGTTTAAGAGTGCCATCCCTCATAAAGAAAGGTGAGTGGGCTTGCCTTCCCCTTTTCCTCTACCCTTTCAATAACTGTTATTTTTCATTCGGTTGAAAGCATTAAGGAGGATGGGTGACTATCTTCATTCTTTTTTCTTTTATGTGAAGGGGAAATGCACACAATAGTTTGCTTGGTTAGGAACTGAAGAAAAATCCCCAGAGAGGAGATAAAAGAATCCTTCCCTGGACAATGGACTGGAGCTTTGCTGAAAGGAGCCAGGAGAACACTATGAAAATGCCTCCTGTTATTTAATTGTTGCTGTTCTTACTGTTTTCTTTTCCATACAACACTGAATTCTGAGTCAATGACTCACAACATAAACAAGTGTGCCCACTGGGGAACCCTGAATAATTGGAGTGTTAGGACAACTTTTTTCACCTATCTCGCTGGTCCGCTCTGAAGTTTAAGTCTGCGGTGTTATTCCCACTCTAAGCTCCATGACCCATGGAGACCACCTAATGGTTTTCCTCTTTCTTTTTCTGTAGACTTTTCTTCTTATAATTACAATACTCATACAGTAAGTTAGATGGACTCTCTGGCTATACAATCATATTTGTATTCTAAGTTTAAACTACTCTTTGGCAACCTATCTGTATTCTTATAAAACTCTTCTGTGAAGAGTTGCTTAATATTTATAAAATATTTTTATTCCTTAAGACCCATATTAACTTCTAATTCATTAATATAATATGGGTCCTCTATCTTTCTACTTAAAAAAATTCTTGATTTCAGACTTGTTAATAACATTTTTAAAGTGAATTCTCATTGACAGCGAGCAAGCTTCTGGCATACATTTTCAAGTTTTAACCTTCATTAAGCTGTCTAAATAGTTACTGGATATATATTTATTGAAACTCAAGAAACATCAGACTTCTATAGGTGCACAGCACTGTGCCAAGTACTAAAATATTATAATATGTTCGAGATTTAAACCAATGTAACTGTAGCAATGTCCATCCATGTATCATTAATACCAATAATAATAGAATCTCTTAATTCACTTAAGAATGTAATTGAATATAATAATTTCTTCCCTATATTAATAGTTTTTACACCCTTTAATAATCCAGAATGCTTTCTATCCTGCAATATTTTAGTTTAACTCCTTAATATTCTTTGTGTCTAGGATACCAAATAATTTGCTAAACAAAAGAGCAAAATGTGAGCACAATCTTATTTTTTTAAGTGGTGGCCTTATCTCCCACTTCTCTAGAATATATTATAATTACTTAATAAGTACCTGTTTTCACCATGCAGTCATACTATTTTCTTTAGGCAGCTGAGTAATTGTTTTTATGTTTAACACTAAATGGTCCAACCGTTTATTACCAATATGAAGCTCAGCTATAAAATTTACCCCATCTTCATAGCAGGGTCCAGCACTCTGGCAAAAGCAATAACCATATTAGAACCTTATAATTTACAGAAAATTTAATATAGTCCTCCAAATAAATAGCCTTAGCTTGTTTTACTAGATAAGTATTTTAATTTTCTAACTTGGAAAAAAAAAAGCAGTTAATTGCTCAATTCTCCATATCCCTTCATACAGACAAGGCCCACAATATGGGCAGTGCTGTTTATTGCTCACCTACCCAGGCACACAGTGAAAATTTATGTTGAAAAGCAATGAGTGCCTCTTATAAAAAGATAATGTAAATACTAAGTGACATTACATCATCAGAAATAAAGATCACTTGAGTAACCACAGCAAGTGAAAGGGAGGTTGAGAAGCTGCCATTAGGTTTTATTCCCTCCCCCTGGAGTTAAAGTCATGCTGGCTGTCCTCCCCTATGCTTCTTGGTTCCAAACATTCTATAAGACTCTACAAAGTTTCACAAATCTGTGGGCTAGGTAGGCTGGTGGAATTCATTTTATAACTCTGGATGAGGCTTAGATTTTGGTTTATGGAGTCTTCATTCTTAACTATTGGGGAAAAGAGAGCCATAAATTTATTTTTGCATAAATCATGTTTCATTTACTGTTGCTTATGTAAGGGAAACTATAAAACCAAACCTCTATTCTATTTATTATAGGAGATTAAAACATACCAACTGAATGATTACAACAACAGGTACCAACATCAAACAATAGCAAGATTCTGGAAACTAAAGTATGTTTTCCCATTGTAATGCTGATGACCAAACAGCAGTCAGGGAGTCTGTGATATTATGTGACATACAGGTCACCAGAATAACTTTATACTCAGTTTCAATGCAGATGTAGAGAAAACACTGACAAAATGGCAGGTTCTCTATGCTCCAAGAGACATCACCTAATCGCAGACATAAATACTTGTTGAAATTGTCATGATCTCACTTGTCTCCTGTCCAACAGAAGTCTAAAAGGGGGAAGGGGGACTTTGAAATTGAGACAAAGCAATGATACAAATACATATTAGCTCTTTCTTTCTACAGCTTCCATGTTGGGGACAAATTATCCTCCATATGCAGATTGATTGTTCTAAGATACCAATCTAAATAAAGCTTCATTTCCTGGGCCCCACTCCTGCCTGCTGTGTTTCTGGATCATTCTCTCCTTAGAGTTGATATGTAACCTCAACCTCTCTTCTCAGATTCTTTTTTCTCCATGTTGGAAGAACTGTAGTATGGACTAAGAAGTTTTCCAGCATCTCCTGAATCCGCTTTTCCAGACTGACTTGGTTGAAAGAGTTCAGAACCTCAGATACACCTCTACACAAATCCATGAGAAGTCAAACAAAAAATTTTTTAACTATCATCATCACTTCTCCTAAATTAACAAGCTTAATCATGGTCAATAAAATAAAGAATGATTACAGAAGTCAGTCAGACTTGGATTTGAGTCCTGGCTCAGACCCCTCATTGATCATTAGCAAGTTGATGAACGTTTACAAACCTCAGTTACCTGTTTTGTGAAATGGGTAGAATAATGCCCAACTATCAAGGAAATTGCTAAATAATATAACTTAAGTTCCTAACACATAATAAGTACACGACAATTATTCTTCTTAACTTGATATGAAATTATCCATAGAACCTTTACTCCTGGGCCATCATCCTGAGAACTTGCTTGGTCAAGCCACTCACATTCTGTTTTCCCCCTTCATCTAATAAAAAAGTCAAAGTAAGGCTTCCCTGGTGGCGCGGTGGTTGAGAGTCCGCCTGCCGATGCAGGGGACAAGGGTTCGTGCCCCGGTCCGGGAAGATCCCACATGCCACGGAGCGGCTAGGCCTGTGAGCCATGGCCACTGAGCCTGCTCATCTGGAGCCTGTGCTCTGCAACGGCAGAGGCCACAGCAGTAAGAGGCCAGCGTACTACAAAAAAAAGAAAAAAAGAAAAAGAAAAGAAAAAACAGAAAAAGTCAAAGTAGTCCAGAGACAGAATGCCCCTTGGCCACTTTTTATGTCCTTTTTGTCAGGCCTTTGCTTTACTACTAACCAGTACTCATCCTACGCCATTACTAAACTCATTCCTTAAGATCATCTGACAGTGTCTTTCTCATTTCACAGTTTATGCCCCACTGCATTACCTGTAAGGCAAACTGTATAAACCAACTTTTCTTCTTCCTCTTCTTTTTGTGCCTTTCCCTTTCCTTCCTGAACAATTCTATCCAAAAGCTCTTAGGTGGGGCTGAGCAAGGTAAGCATCAACACAGGGGCTATGGCACATGGTGGCATCCCACATGGAAAACTGGAGCCCAAGCAAAAGGAGGAGGATGTTCACCTAGGGGAGCAGTGATAGTGGCAACCCAGTTTGGGGCGACGGAGCCTTGAAACGAGTGAAGAGAATGTCCTTGCCAGGAGACATCCCAGAGTGGGTTGTCAAAGCCTGAGCACGGTGAGGAAGGTATCCATGTAGAGGGATGGCCAGGTGCAAGCTGTCCAAATGGAGTGAGGAGGGTCTCTGTGTATATGACAGCACACGGTGTCAAAGCCCAAGCAGAGTGAGATGTCTAAGCAAGGTAAGTAGAGCATCAACGCAAGGGGTGTTGGCAGTGGGAGATGGGCTATACACAGGAGAATTGAGCAAATAAATAAATATATTGAGGATGTTGGGAGCTAGATTTCTCACAGTTGGTGAAGGGAGTTACAAATATGGAAAGAGAAGAAACTAGAATGATTCTTATGGTATTAGATTGGAACTGGAGATATATCTGTGAACTCACAGTTTCAACATTTAGATGGAAATAGAAAAATATGGATGTAAAAAATATATATTGGGCTTCCCTGGTGGTGCAGTGGTTGGGAGTCCGCCTGCCTATGCAGGGGACGCGGGTTCACGCCCCTGTTCCGGAGGATCCCACATGCCGCAGAGCGGCTGGGCCTGTGAGTCATGGCCGCTGGGCCTGCACGTCCGGAGCCTGTGCTCTGCAACGGGAGAGGCCACGGCAGTGAGAGGCCCGTGTACAGCAAAAAAAAAAAAAAAACATACAGAGCAGTTCCATCACCCCCCAAAATTTCCTCACGCTGCCCTTTTATATTCATCCCCTCCCTTGCCCCCAGTCCCTAACAACCATTGATCTCTTTGTTCCTCAAATTTTGCCAATTCAAGAATGTCTATAAATGAAATCGTTGCTACCCCTGGGCACCTTGAGTGGAAAAAGCTGGGGAATATATATATATATATATATATATATATATAAAACAAATAAATAAAAAATATATAATATTTTAATTATTCTATATAATAAATAAATAATATATAATTGTAATATTATATATTTCCCAGCTTTGGCCATAAGGGACCTGGGAGCAGCAATATTGCAATAGTAACAATGAGCTTACTTAGTACCAAGATCTTGGTTTCTAAATACCATTCTTTAATGAAAGGAATCAGAGGTCCTTGGAGAAATGGATGATACCAGGACTAAGGCAAGGAAAATAAAAAATGAACCTGGAACCTCTTCTTGTGCCAGAAAGTACAGATGTGTTCAAAGGATAATGGGCTGTCAAAAGGACATAGGAGCCAGCTTGAAGAAGATTCCCCTGATCAAATGAGGGAATAATTTAAGTTCAAGGTAAATAGTGATAGAAGTAGATTATAACCTTGGAATAAAATAAAAATTCATGAGTCTATACTGAGAAATAGAGCAAGATGATACATACATACATACATACATACATAGATGATAGATAGATGATAGAGGGAAGGCAGGGAGGGAAGAAGAAAGAGAGAAAAAAAGGAAGAAAAGAAAGAGGAAGGAAGGAAGGAAGGAAGGAAGGAAAAGAAAAAGAAAGGAAGAAAGAAAAAGAAAGAGAAAGAAAAAAGAAAGAAAGAAAAAAGTTTGTTAAGGAAAGGGATGTCTAGCTATTCTCGAAGGACCATTTTATAGAACATTCATTAATTACAAAGAGTAATTACAAAGATAAACTGGCATACACCACCTTAATCAAATCATTAAACATAATTAAATGATTGATGAGCACATCATCAATAATGGAACAAATAGAAATCCTGATGGGATACAATGAGATGAACCCAGCACCACTTTTGTAATATTCCTGCCAAAGACACATAAATAGAACACAAGAAAAATATACATTGAAGACTTTGCACAAAATAACTTCCCTATAATTTTCAAGGTCATGAAAGTCAAAAAAAGATTGAAAAAAGGCTGAAGGAGACTAAAGAGGCACACATGACAACTGAATGCAACTTGTGATTTTCACATGGATCGTTCTACAAAGGACATTTTCAAGATAATTCACAAAACTCAAACAGAGTTTGAGGGTTAGATGGTAGTAATGTGTCAGTGTTAATTTCCTAATGTAATTGTTTTATTGTGGTTCATCAAGAGAATGTTGTCAGTAGTAGGAAATACACTAAAGTATCCACGGGTGATGGGAAACTTGCTCTCAAATAATTTAGGAAAAACATTCTTTGTATTCTCTTTTTGCAATTTTTCTATAAATTTGAGATTTCTTCAAAGTAAAATATCTTTTTATAAATAAACACACTGACATAAAAACACTGATGTTCAAAAACTTTCAATACATCATTAGAAACAGAAGTAGAATTCACAGAACAAGTCAATAGTTTCTACAAGCTACCTGACAAATTTTATGTGAAGGTTTGTAAAAGAAAATCTGCCTTTGTTCACTGCATGGCCATTTCATTTCTGGCTGTCTGGCTTCCGCCACCAATGCTGATCCTGCCACTTCTTTTCAAGAGGAGTACACAAAGTAGACACTGGAGCAGAGAAATGACTCTCTCTTTAGGAAGAGCACAGTAAGCTTCCATGACAATTTGGAATGCTGAGATTCAACAGGACAGCTCATGTCTTTGTTTACCTACTGGCATGGGAAACCCTTCATGCCATCATGATTTCATATCCAAGCTAAATTTTTTTATGTCTTTACTGGAGTATAATTGCTTTACAATGTTGTGTTAGTTTCTGCTGTATAACAAAGTGAATCAGCTATATGTATACATATATCCCCATATCCCCTCCCTCTTGGGCCTCCCTCCCACCCTCCCTATGCCATCCCTCCAGGTGGTCGCAAAGCACCAAGCTGATCTCCCTGTGTTATGCAGCTGCTTCCCACTAGCTATCTATTTTACATTTGGTAGTGTATATATGTCAATGTTACTCTCTCACTTCGTCCCAGCTTACACTTCCCCCTCCGCGTATCCTCAAGTCCATTCTCTACGTCTGCGTCTTTATTCCTGTCCTGCTCCTAGGTTCATCAGAACCTTTTTTTTTAGATTCCATATATCTGTGTTAGCATACAGTGTATGTTTTTCTCTTTCTGACTTACTTCACTCTGTGTGACAGACTCTAGGTCCATCCACCTCACTACAAATAACTCAATTTCGTTTCTTTTTATGGCTGAGTAATATTCCATTGTATATATGTGCCACATCTTCTTTATCCATTCATCTGTCAGTGGACACTTAGGTTGCTTCCATGACCTGGCTATTGTAAATAGTGCTGCAATGAACATTGGGGTACATGACTCTTTTTGAATTCTGGTTTTCTCAGGGTATATGCCCAGTAGTGGGATTGTTGAGTCATATGGTAGTTCTATTTTTAGTTTTTTAAGGAACCTTCATACTGTTCTCCAGAGTGGCTATATCAATTTACATTCCCACCAACAGTGCAAGAAGGTTCCCTTTTCTCCACACCCTCTCCAGCATTTATTGTTTGTAGATATTTTGATGATGGTCATTCTGGTTGGTGTGAGGTGATACCTCATTGTAGTTTTGATTTGCATTTCTCTAATGATTAGTGATGTTGAGCATCCTTTCATGTGTTTGTTGAAAATCTGTATATCTTCTCTGGAAAAATGTCTATTTAGGTCTTCTGCCCACTTTTGGATTGGGTTGTTTGTTTTTTTGATATTGAGCTGCATGAGCTGCTTGTATATTTTGGAGATTAACCCTTTGTCAGTTGCTTGGTTTGCAAATATTTTCTCCCATTCTGAGGGTTGTCTTTTTGTCTTGTTTACGGTTTCTTTTGCTATGCAAAAGCTTTTAAGTTTCATTAGGTCCCATTTGTTTATTTTTGTTTTTATTTCTATTTCTCTAGGAGGTGGGTCAAAGAGGATCTTGCTGTGATTTATGTCATAGAGTGTGCTGCCTATGTTTTCCAAGAGTTTAATAGTGTCTGGCCTTACATATAGGTCTTTAATCCATTTTGAGTTTAATTTTGTTTATGGTGTTAGGGAGTGTTCTAATCTCATTCTTTTACATGTAGCTGTCCAGTTTTTCCAGCTCAACTTACTGAAAAGGCTGTCTTTTCTCCATTGTATATTCTTGCCTCCTCTGTCAAAGATAAGGTGACCATATGTGCGTGGGTTTATCTCTAGGCTTTCTATCCCATTCCATTAATCTGTATTTCTGTTTTTGTGCCAGTACCATACTGTCTTGATTACTGTAGCTTTGTAGTATTGTCTGAAGTCAAGGAGCCTGATTCCTCCAGTTCCGTTTTTCTTTCTCAAGATTGCTTTGGCTATTCAGGGTCTTTTGTTTTCTATACAAGGGTGCCTACTCTCACCACTATTATTCAACACAGTTTTGGAAGTTTTAGCCATAGCAATCAGAGAAGAAAAAGCAATAAAAGGAATCCAAATCAGAAAAGAAGATGTAAAACTGTCACTGTTTGCAGATGACATGGTACTATACATATATAATCCTAAAGATGCTACCAGAAAACTACTAGAGCTAATCAGTGAATTGGGTAAAGTAGCAGGATACAAAATTAATGCATAGAAATCTCTTGCATTCCTATACACTAACAACAAAAAATCTGAAAGAGAAATTAAGGAAACATTCCCATTTACCATTACAACAAAAATAATAAAATACCAAGGAATAAACCTACCTAAGGAGACAAAAGACCTGTATGCAGAAAAGTATAAGACACTGATGAAAGAAATCAAAGACGATACAAACAGATGGAGAGATATACCACGTTCTTGGATTGGAAGAATGAACATTGTGAAAATGACTATACTATCCAAAGCCACCTACAGATTCATTGCAATCCCTATCAAACTACCAATGGCATTTTTCACAGAACTAGAACAAAAAAATTTTTACAATTTGTATGGAAACACAAAAGACCCCAAGCTAATTTTTAAAAAGCAAAATTAGCACTCTGTAGGTCAGTACCAGATAGCTTGTGACACATGTGGTTTTAAAAATGTGCCATTAAAGCAATGGCAGTTACCCTAAACCAAAGCGGCTGACAAGTTGATGGCCAGAATCAGTAAACACACAGCCAAAGGAGGTATATAATGGACAGCACTGGTGACATTATTTATAGAGTGCAAAATCCCACAATGTAGACACACACACACACACACAGAGAGACACACACAGAAATTCTTGGACTTAATGTCTCTGGTGTTTAATCATTTGAGAGTTTTCATATAGAAGTGTTCTAAATTAATCTAATTCATGATCTGATACAAAACATATTTCTCAAACATAAGCTAGGTTTGGACCACTCCAAATGTGATTCTCTAGGTAGTAACCACACAGATGTATCTTTTAAGTCAACTCAGAAAATTCTGCTTCCAACACAGGCTCCCTACTCCAGCAGGGAGTTCATAATCCAACCCAGGTAAAGGCAATCTAAGTCATTTTCAAATTACTTATATTTTTCCTATTGTGGTTTGCATCCTATCAAGTTACCCCAAACCAGGTGACATATTCATTTTATTTTTATTTAAATGGTATCTACTCTATATACTTATTTTGGTCTGTTTCTTCTGCCCTTAGCAGCATATTAAAATATTATAATTATTTCTCACGTCAAGAAACCTTTTTCAGAACCTGACTGCATAGAATTCTCTTAAAATAGATGGACCTATTTTTTTTAACTTGTTAGTTAACATAGAGTTGACAAAAGTTGACTCTTTTGTAATGAATGTTTATAAGAATGTTTCTTTTGCCTAACTCCCTAAAAATGAAATCACTGAGCCAAAATGTGTACACACATTAAGGCTTTGACAGTATTAACAAATTGCACTCCAGGAACTCTACTCAGTACTCTGGAATGGGCTCTATGGGAAAAGAATCTAAAAACGAGTGGAGATACGTATATGTATAACTAATTCACTTTGCTGTATACCTGAAACTAACATGACATTGTAGATCAACTATACTCCAATACAAATTTTTTAAAAAGTAGAAGAATAAAAAAACAACTTGTGGGGCTTCCCTGGTGGCACAGTGGTTGAGAGCCCTCCTACCGATGCAGGGGACGCGGGTTCATGCCCCAGTCCAGGAGGATCCCACATGCCACGGAGCGGCTAGGCCCGTAAGCCATGGCCGCTGGGCCTGCGCATCTGGAGCCTGTGCTCCGCAGCGGGAGAGGCCACAGCAGTGAGAGGCCCTCATACCGAAAAAAACAAAACAAAAAAACAACTTGCCCTCCAAAAAGGTTCTAACAATTTGTCCTCCCATGAACCTCTTCCCTTCCCCCCACCAGTGCTGAGTATTATCACACTTCAGTGAAATTAGTTGAATTATTAAAAAATTATTTGTACCTAATTGTGTAGACCACTCCTTGGGAAAAAACATTGCTTAGAGAGTCAACATCTTTTGAGCTCCAGAGGGTTTTTGTTTGTTTGTTTGTTTTTTCAGAGAACACTGCTGCCTTAAAAGGCTGGTAATCTGCTTATCTCAAAGAGAACAACCTTCTGAATACTACCATTCTTCATAGAGTTGTCTGGCTAAAGCAAATTGCCCAAAAAGCAAAGAAATGTTTACTTCTTTAGACTTCTTTCTGAGTCTACACCAGTCACTTCAAGTGTTGCAACTCACTTCTTTTTGCCAAAATAAACTCATTCACCAACTGTTTTTAATTAGCTATGGCTGCAATGGTGTTTGCATTTTGCCCCATTCTTCTTTTTGAAACATAAATTTCCAAAATAATTACTTATTAGGCTTAAAGTCTCATGCTTTTGCTAAGCCTGAGGGTGAAGTTTTTTGTTTTGTTTTGGTTGGTTTTTTGTTTTGTTTTGTTTGTTTAGTTTGTGCTTGTTTTGGAAAATTCCTAAATCCATTTAGTTCTCTCTGATCACATAGCCAAATAAACATAGGTACCGTTTTTGACAGCAGTTATTAAAATACTGTACATTTTTTTGGCTAGTCTACTTGGTTTTTGCTACAGGAAGCAGATAAGGTTATTGACTCCATTCACATTATTATAAAAATGAAGATGCAAAGATACAAGATAGGCAATTGGGTTTAGCTAATTGAATACATTTAGAGAAAAGTATACTTGAACTTGTATAAACAGACATTTACTTGGGTTTTTCAAAATTAACCTTCCTTACACTGGCAAAAAAAGTAGAATTTCCTCTCCTCACTATCCCATTATTGTTTTTTATTTGAAATATGTTATATCAATATTATAGAGGGTAATGTAGCATAAAGAAAGATATTATAAATACAGTGAGGGAGAAATCCATATATTACTATTATCGTGTAGTCCTTTTAATTTTAACGTTTGCTTTGGTATAATGAAAATCTCATGCTAATGTTGCATAAAAATCATTTTTGCATTTAAATTTCCTTGCTCTTACACAAGATCCATTTGGGATAAGACAAATGGAATCACAATTTTGTGTTAATTAACCTGGAAGAATGAAGCCTCCTGAATGGTTTTCAGGTACTATTACATGTTCCAAACTATATCTGCACCACAGTTTGGTCTAGCCACACAAGGAGAAAATAACCAAATATTCGGATTTCTTCAGAACGCCTGAACTGAGCAACAATGTTAAATCAGGAAATGAACCCTGCAGTTTATGAGGCTCCTCAGGATTCAGCTTGACTCTGTAACAGTTCAGAAACAAAAATTTTAAGGTCCGGGGCTTCCCTCGTGGCGCAGTGGTTGAGAGTCCACCTGCCGATGCAGGGGACACGGGTTCGTACCCCGGTCCGGGAAGATCCCACATGCCGCGGAGCGGCTGGGCCCGTGAGCCATGGCCGCTGAGCCTGCGCGTCCGGAGCCTGTGCTCCGCAACGGGAGAGGCCACAAGAGTGAGAGGCCCGCATACCAAAAAAAAAAGAAAAAAAAAAATTTTAAGGTCAGTTTCAGAATGGAGATTTTGATTTTTTGCACATATCCTTTTTTTTTTTTTTTTTTTAAGCCTGGAGTTCCCTCATCTGATTCTCTTGAGAACGGATATGGATGATCTTTCTGCTAGAGCAAATAATTTTGATACTTTAAGGGGGACAAATTATTTGCTAGTTGGGGTCAATATGTTGATTAATGACATCATCTCTGCACATGCTGGGGACCAGTTCCTACAGGAGTTGTGCCCACCAAGCTGAGGCCAAGCTCTGGGCACAACAGACAATCAGGATTACAGGACGTAGAGTCAAAAAGACCTGAGATCTAAACCTGTTTCTGCCACTTGCCAGATGTGTGGGCAAGTCATTTGACTTTCAGTTTTCTCATCTGTAAAATGGGAAGGATACCAATACTTGCTTGAGAGGGTTGTTATGAAGATTGAGAAATATAATGCATACAGAGCAATTTGCAAGGTTTAGAACATTATGTACTGTAATATTAGTTATTTTTATTATCCTTTTTATTTTACTGTCTATAGTCCAGAAAACATTAACAGAAAACATAAAAACTGGATTTTTTTCAATTCATTCAGAATTTTAGCTCATTGAAATGCTTCAAATTTCATCATTTCTTTTCCTTAGGCTACTCAATATAGCTAGTTTTAGAAATCACAGCATTTCATATACTTATATTTAAGATTTTTTAATTTAAGGTTTAAATATGAGATTTTCTTACATATGCATTTTCTCACATTTTAAAAAATTTTCCAGATTTAAAAAAATGACAAAATCAAATGTTCAGGTGGGGAGACTCAGAATAACTTTAAAATGTAAGTACTTAAAAAGTTTTTGAAAATAAAAGTGTTTGTCCTCCAAAAAAACAGTTTTTGAAAACTTTAAAATTATCCATCTGGAAAAAAAATTATCTTAAGGAGGTATACTTTTCCATATTAAGAACTAATTTGTTTACTTTACAAAATTTCATTCAGTAAGCATCATTAAGTACCTACTATGTTAAATAGCTACTAAGTAGTATTAAGCACCTCGTTCAAGCACCTGTGCTTGTTACTGAGCAGGTGGAAGCAGCTGCCGGCTTCCTCACAGAGCTCACTGACACTGTTCAGCTCATAGAGTTCACAGTCCTGGCAAACTGGATGGGGAGGTCCTAGAATTTATCTTTTCAAACATATCCCTGTTTTAAAAAATGAATAAATAAAACATTCAGGTTATATTTGCACCTCAATTTTTCCTGGAGTCTTTCCCCACTTAACTAGAACCACAATTTCTAAAGTCTGTGAGGAGTATTGATTTAGTTTAACATATTTATAAAAAGCCAATGGCTATGTCTGTATAATGACAGAGTAAATTATATTTTTAATTTTAATTTCAGCTAAGTTTTTTGTATGGAATCACATAAACTATCCCATAGGATAGTTTTGAAGATTAAATGGCACAATGTTTATACAATACCTAGTACAGAGTAAGAATGCAATAATGACAGATATTAGCATTCTCATTGACAGCTATAGCAACAAGGAAGAAGAGTCACAGGCACAGTTTAGGCTGCGGAGCAGTAATCTTTGGCCTTGTGTGACTAGCATGCTTCACAGTGCAAATTTAACCTATATGATAACAACTTTCACATTCTATTTTAAAATATTTCTCAGTTACTGGGAGGTCCTCTCTGGTCTATATTTGCATGAATCAATTTCTTATAATAATTCTGAAAGTTATGTATTCATTTCGATGTTTTACAGACAAGAAAATTAAGGCTCCAGGAGTGAAATAATCTGGCCAAGTTTACAAGGTTAGTAGGTCGCAGAACAAGAATTCAAACCTAGACTTGTCTGACTCCAAAGTCTTTCCTTTTGCCTCTGTTGAAAGACTTCTGTTAATAAAATTGAATTTATAAAGTTGTTTTTCAAACTGTTCTTTCTTCTCAAGTCCAGAATTCCTAGAGACTCCAAAGAGATGTCTGGGATTAGCTAACCACTATTCCAACAAAACCATACACCACAAAATTTTTCTGCAGTTTGATTTTCTTACACAGAATAATTTTCCAATATTGAAAAAACTGAAGGTAATTTTTGAATGACGAAAGCTTCACCTTGACAGTTTAAGGTTTGGACTGATCATATATAGTTCCTTTCTCTCTCCTACTTTGTCTCTTGTATAACAGAAACCTAAGAACAAAATGCAGGAATCTCATGCTCTCTGGGCATCAGCTGAACACATCCACACCACCTTGTGACACCTGCTCTCCTGTCTCATGGTTGAAAGACTAAGACACCTTTGGAAACCAGATCAAAATTGAGGGACAAACAAATGGAAAGTACAAAATGTCTTTTACTTAAAAATGGGAATATAGTCATGGTCAAAATTACCACCAGCTTTACTGATATATGTCAGCTTCTAGATTGACAAGGTAATTCTGCAGGGGAAACATGAATGGTTCAAAAGTTGATTCCCATTAGGAGAGAGATGGAAAAGCAAGCTGAGCAGTTACCCCTGAAATAAATAAAAGCATATTCTTAGGGCAGGCATAGAATCTCCATAAAGTACAAAAATGAACGAGACTTGAAGTGCTGTTTTTTTAAGGCAAAAGATAAAATTAAATGATTTCATAGTGAATCCATGATTTTCTTAAATCACATAGTAGTAATTTTAGGGGCAAACATTCATCTAAATTCTCTGAGTTTCCTTCCAATCTGATTTTTCATTTACTTTCTGATTTAAGCAATTTCTTAAGATACTTAACATTTATTCACCAATGGTACTTATTTTGTTCAATCTCTTACCTAACTGCAGAACTGTTACTATCTTTAATCTGCTCAGGACTCACGAATTGTAGTGGATTGAGAAGGAATACCCCCAGAAGTCTTTTGTCTGGTCATTCCAATCAGCCTCACAACCTCAAGCAGAGCTGATGGTGCCAAACACATATCAATACAAATAAAACGTTGCAAGAGACTTGGCAGGTTTTCGTGTGTTGTCTGAACATTTTCCACAAAGCAACGCCAGTTCCACCACCTCTTAGCTACTCCTATTCTACTTGCAATCAAAGCTCCAACATCTGGAAAGAATAATCATAATTTTTAACATGTTAGTCCTTAGAGGACTCATGAGAGAAGAGAAAATAAGAAGCCCCCAAGGATTTCTAAGTCATTTAGAAAGTTAAGTTGTAAAAAATAATCTTTCTTTCTCTTATATTTGTAGTTAAAGAGGGAGAACAAAATTAAATATGCACAGGGAGCTGTCTTCTATTGGCATTTATCATGTCTTATAAATCTTATAGATTCTACTGGCACTGGCAGTGATAGCAAGAGTATTCTCCCAGTAAACTCTTCAAATGCTAGCTTCGGGGTAATGTCATTCTAGCTTGTTAAATGCTCTGAAATCTTAAGTGACTATGGATGGTGGTGGCATTCATACCAGGAAGCAGCAAGAAGCAACAGGAAGAACAAAGACTTTGAGATCAGACAGGCCTGAGTTTCAGTCCCAGCTCTGCTTTGTTCCCTTAGGCCAATTACTGAACTTTCTGATCCTAGGTTCCCTCATCTGTAACAGAGGGCCAGTGGGGATAACCCTGCAATTACAAGAAAATTAAATAGGACAATTTACAATCTAGCATAGTGCCTGAGACATATAGGTGCTCAATAAATGTTGGCTGAAATAAAATTAAATGAAAAATCTACATGTATCAGACCCCTAAAGCTCCTTTGAAAAATAATGAAGAGGTCTGTGGTATGATGTTCAAGATTAGTACACTACGCATAACAAGAGTTACCCCAATCTGGGTAGGAAATACCCACCAAAATATAGGAAACTCACTCTAAAGTAAAAGGATGTCAATAGACTCAGATGCACCCCTAAATTGATCACTAATAGAGCATGATGACTGAGTTCCACAACAGTGAGGCCCATCCAATGTCCTTAGCTACCCTTTGTGGGTCCAAAATCTCATTTGCTCTCAAAGAATATTTCCCAGTTTTAAGAACTGGGCCACCAACACTGCTTCAAGTGCAGTGGCAGAAGAGGAGATAGTGACAGACAGCAGCCCCAGAGTTAAGCCAAGAGAAAGAGGGCAGCAGCAATAGTGGAAGCCACAGCTCACAGCCAGGAGTGCTCAGGACCCATAGGCTACAGCCAGAGAGAGAGACCAATAATACCACCTGGTAGAGTCAGCACAAACCACCACCATGACTACCCATGCTTTTGGTTTACCTGCAAACGAGGACTACAGAGAGGAATCTTATTTTGTTCAGTCAATATTTATTCAGTCCAGTATAGAAGCCATGGCTTGGGTTCCACTTCTGTTATGGCTACAATTTTATAAAAAGGAAAGAAATTCTAAGTAATTTTTGGTGTAGACAGATAGCAAAATGGATGTGAATGGACAGAGCTGTGAATGTAAAGAATCCTGATCCTAGCACTTTCTTATTTTGAAGCAAGCACTTCACAGATGCTAGCTTCAGATTCCTTGACTGTGAATTAAATACAATTCTACTTGCCCTAAATGTTCCACAAAGCAATTCTAAGTTTGTAATGAGATTGTGTACTTAGAAGTTCTTGGAAATGTGGGACACAATTTTGTCCTTGTATTTGGAAACAAAAGCAATTGGCTAGGAAGTAAGATGGAGGAAGTTCCAGCATTGGAGATAATTAAGCTTAATATACATCCAGTTTAGAACCCTCAAAGACCTTGTCATCTGGCCCAGGAGACTGACATGAAAATAATTACAATAAATTATGTAGTAGATAAGCAGACAAATTGCTACAGAAACATAGTGAGTTACGCTTGGGAGGTCATGGAAGTAGTGACATATGAGTAGGAGTTTGCCAACAGAATGAGTGTGGAGGATGCCTGTGTGCAGGTAGGAGGGGTAGGACCCTCCAGGTAAAAGGGACCATGTGAGCAAAGGCAGACAGGCATAAAAGCACATGATGTTTGAGGGATCAGCAGTATTCTTGTTTGGCCACAGCCTAAGACACATGAGAAGGAGTAGAAACTGGAAAATTAATCTAGGATCAGAGTGCAAAACCATACTAAGGAATTTGACCTTTTTTTGTTAGGCAACAAGAATGTCACTCAAGGTTGTTAAGCAAGGAGGGTGACATAATCAGATTCCTGTTTCAGAGCGCCCACTCCAGCAGCAGTGAGCAAAACAAATTGGAGACAATTACAAAGGGCCTTCTGTATATTGCCAAATATGTATCATTTAAGTGCTTTGCTCCAGGAGGCCAAGAAGAGTGGTGTCTTGTTATCTCATTGGATACACAGCACCTAACATGGTGCTTGGCTTATGGCTGGGCTTCATAAATATTGAATATTTGTTGAATTAATTCGTTGCTATTGGAATGACTGTGGAGACTGTTCATAGATGTACTTTAACCTTATTTAACCTTCAATGCTGCAATTTGTGACACTATTTTCACATATTTATATCCTCGTCATCTTTGCATTCCCAACACCTGGCTCACTCTCTAGCATGCAACAGGAGCTCAATAAACCCTCATGAACTGGACTGAATACAAGATCATTCATAAAACCTGCCCAACGGACACAGGGAATTAGAACTATCGATCTTTAGCAAAATTAAGGTGTCCAAATTATTACTGGCGCATTTCATTTTGACCTGAATTTGCAAAACAGGTAGGTCCATTCTTGAAAAGTAAAATAGCTACCCTCCAAAAAACATATATATGTTTTTACCGATATGTATGCACTATGAATACAAAATGTGACAAATCAGTTAACCAGACAATGGCAGAAGCCCATTACTGACCCAGTGGACTTCAAAAAGCAAATGAGCTTTAACAGTGCTTTAATTTCCAAAGTGTGATGAAACCATTAAATTCAGAGAGGGAAAATCAGTGAGCCTATGAAAATAATTATTAGTAACATTTGTTGCCATTTTTGTAAGTCAAAAATAACCTAGTAGTAATTTCACATAGATCAAGCTAACGTTTGTTCTATACAAGTCTATCATGTTTTTTTGAATCACTCTTCGTGACAACATGTCCAAATGAGTTCAAAGACAAAAAAATAGACACTGGTCTTTCTTGCTGTATGTGTAAAACAAAATTGACAATGTTAAGAAGCTTATTACATGTTTCTAAAATTTATTAGCAATGTTAGGTAGATTAAGGTGCCAAGGCAAATTTTATTTTTGATAAATACTTTTTAAATTTTTTAAAACTTTCAATAAAATGTTCGTGTAGGGCTTCTCTGGTGGCGCAGTGGTTGAGAGTCCGCCTGCCGATGCAGTGGACACGGGTTCGTGCCCCGGTCCGGGAGGGAGGATCCCACATGCCGCAGAGCGGCTGGGCCCATGAGCCATGGCCGCTGAGCCTGCGCGTCCGGAGCCTGTGCTCCGCAACAGGAGAGGCCACAACAGTGAGAGGCCCGCGTACCGATAAAAAAAAAAAAAATGTTCATGTAAGCTAACAATTCCGACAGGTCATTTCTACAAAGGACTAAATCCAACATCCAGTAATTTGAACATGCCATCAAAGCAGTGATTCACCATAACATGTTTTTGCTGAATTCAGTCAAATTTACTTGCATGTGTGGACACAACCATATTGTGGGAGAGACTTGCAAATGATATTAATCAAGACTTATTGAATATTAAAATGGGTTGCCCCAGAAGGCAATTGACTTGGCAAACAAATAAGATAATTTGTAAACAAATAGAGCTTAGTAATCCAAGAATTGCTGCTGGAACAAAGAACCCATCAGTTAAAAAAATATAAACACAATGCCAGGGAAAAAGCACTTTGGTTGGTTACAAGAAATATTTCCAACATTCAGGAAAAGACATGTTAAATATAAGAAATAAGAGTAGACAAACAGCATACATGTACCCAAGGAACAAAAGGAAAGCAAAAATGACCATAGCCAAAAGGTGTCTTCCCCTCTGTCTTAGTCTGCTCAGGCTGCTATAACAAAATACCTTAGACCGAGTGGTTTAAACAATACATTTATTCCCCACATTTCTGAGGCATGGGAAATCCAAGCTCAGAATGTCAGCAGATTCAGTGTCTGTGAGGGCCTTCTTGGCTTGCAGGTAGCAGCCTTCTAGCTATGTCCTCGTATGGTCTTTCCTCAGTGCCTGCACCCAGAGGGAGAAAGATCACTCTCTTCCTTTTCTTCTAAGGCCACCAATCCCATCATGACAATTCTAATCTAAACTTAATTACTTCTCAAAAGTCCCACCTCCAAATACCACTACACTGGGGATTAGAGTTTCAACATTTAAATTCTGAGAGGACACAAACATTCAGTCCATTAACACCCGTAAATCCCTAAATTTCACCAGTAGCAATTCTTTCTGTCATGTTAAGTTCCAGGGCCTTCTGTCTAGAGGTTCTTTAAGAAATATTCTTACCTGGAAGAGGCTGGAGGCTATATATGTGAACACAGAGTGCCTACGTTAGGGACACAGGAATGAAATGCTAACGGGCACAAAAAGAGAACTTAGGGTCACTGAGGATAATGAACTCACTTCCCATCATCTACACTGATAAATCATAAAAATAACATATACCAAAAAGATTCCAACCAATTCTTAAAACAGTGCATTATGTAACTCAGGAATGACCATTTTAGGAATCTGCAATATGATCTATCTTCTGACTAAGTACTCACACACGCATCAAGAATTGCTTCCTTGTTTGTGTTGGTCTTATGGGTCCCAGAGACACAAGCCCTACTGGCTTTCAGAGCGAGATATTTTGGGAGTCTGCCCTTCTGATAGAAATTTTAAAAGCTGGGGCCCTGGATGTGGGGGCCCAAACCCTTCACTCCTCAGAGAGAAGCTGGGAGTTGGGGTTCCGTCCCAATTGTATGGTGCTCTGCTGACAGTGGGTTTCAGGACAAGAGTGTGCCTCAGCCTTTCCTATGTGTTTCTGTGTGGACATTTTCTCAGTCGTCAGATGTGTAGGAGTTGCCCAGCTTGTCTCTGGATCTCCTTCAGAGGGAATCACTCCACGCATAGCTGTACATTCACTGTGTCCATGGGAAGAGTGGAGCTCAGGAGCCTCCTGTGTTGCCACCTTGGATGACTCTCTTCGTGAACTCCAGCATGAGATATTCTTAATGCAATCAGATATTTTACCAATTAAAAAAAAAAAAAGAAAACTAGTTTTCACAACAAACCACTTTACATATACTTGAATTTTTCTGGTAATGTGGCATGATGTATTTTTTTTCTTTAATGGAATTGAAAATTGGAAAATATAAAACTTTTTAAATGATAAAAATGAACTCATATACAAAACAGAAATAGACTCACAGATACAGAAAACAAAATTATGGTCACCAAAGGGGAAAGTGGAAAGGGATAAATTAGGAATTTTGGATTTATGCACTACTGTGTTTAAAATAGGTAACTATCAAAGGCCTACTGTGTAGCACAGAGAACTATAGTCAATATTTTGTAATAACCTATAAGGGAAAAGAATCTGAAAAAGAATAGATATATATATATGTTTAACTGAATCACTTTGCTGTACACCTGAAGCTAATACAACACTGTAAATCAACTATATGTCAATTAAAAAATAAATAAACAGATAAATAAATAAATAAAACTACAGAAAGAACATTCATCCATAGTACCCTACCAAAGATAAATAGAATTAATATTTCAATATACTACCTTTGGGTTTTTTCCTTATGTATATTTTAAATATAGAGTCCAGATTTTTCTGAATCCAAGTCAACATTTCAGTGAACATGCGTAAGACTTTTATTTTCCTCTATTGTTTGTTCTTTATTTTATTTTATATCTTTATTGGAGTATAATTGCTTTACAATGGTGTGTTAGTTTCTGCTGTATAACAAAGTGAATCAGCTACATGTATACATATATCCCCATATGCCCTCCTTCTTGCATCTCCCTCCCACCCTCCCTATCCCACCCCTGTAGGTGGTCACAAAGCACCGAGCTGATCTCCCTGTGCTATGTGGCTGCTTGCCACTAGCTATTTTACATTTGGTAGTGTACAGACTTGAGGACAAGGGAAGGGGGAAGGGTAAGCTGGGACAGAGTGAGAGAGTGACTTGGACATATTGTTTGTTCTTTAAATATTATTTCCTTAGGATATATTCCCAAGAGAGGGAGAAGCATATGAAGCCAGGAGTAAATATGAGCCATGAAAAAAGAATGGATCAAAACATGATGTGTATTACCAAGGTGTCTTTCAAAAATGTAGGCAATTGCCTCTTCCACTCCCTCCTTAAATATTAGAATATTATCACTTTTTAATCTTTATGCATTTAATAGGTGAAAATGAAGCCTCATTCTTGCTTTAGTTTTTATTTATTTGATTATTTGCTGTACCAATGATTATTCCACATGTTTACTGGTTGTTCATGTTTCTTCTTTTCAGTTTTTTCTGTTCATGTCCTTTAACCAACCACTATTGAGATCTCAGAACTTTTATCACCAATTTCTCTACACCCTGAATATACTAAGAATTATACTGCTTTATCATATTTGTTATAAATACCTTATTTTTATTCTTTTCTTTAAGTACATAAAGATATTTTAAATATTTGTATATTCAAATTTGTAAAACTTCCCATTTTCTAGCACAATATATTTCAAAAAAGAAAATTTACCTTACCCCCAACTCATTTGGGGTGACCCCTGAGGGAATTTGGGTTCAGAGAGATTAAGAAATGTTTGATACTATATATAAAATAGATAAATAACAAGGACCTACTGTATAGCACAGGGAACTATAATCAATATCCTATAATCTATAATGAAAAAAATCTGAAAAAGAATGTATATATGTATAACTGAATCACTTTGCTGTACGTCTGAAACTAACTAGTTCATTTTTTTATTGTTGAGGAATAGTCCCTTATATGGATATACCACAATCTATTCCCTTGGTGATGGAAATCTGGATTATTTCTATTTGGGGGCTATTATGAATAAAGCCACTAAGAACAGCAACAACAAAAAAAGTAAAGGCATGTTCTTAACATATGTAATGCGAGATCTTGTTTTCTTTGACTGGGAAA
>NW_006786333.1:416937-417617 GCF_000442215.2 Lipotes vexillifer
AAGAGTAATAAATCCTAAGATATGACCTCTGCAGGATGAGGTTCAAACAGAAGAGTCCAAAGCATGGAATAGAATAACAGCCATCTTCCCAGATCAGTCGGTTAACTAAAAGGAATCACTCAAAACCAGAGAAAAAATGCATGTCTAGTACTTTCCAAACCTAAGAATCTCACCACTGTTTTTTCTGGGAAATCTTGCCCTTCCAAAAGACCACAAACCACTTCTAGGCCTTCATAACAGTAGTGAAATTATGCCAACCAAGCTTTGAAATTCACAGTATATAAATACAAGGTAATAATCACAGTGGGGCAACCACACACCACTATCAATATGCTTACTCAATTGATTAACAGGAAGAAGACAAAGCTATTCTAGAGATAAGGCCATTTTATCTTTCTAGCTGAAATATCTTTCTGCCTTCTCCCTTGCTACTTCCACTTATTAAAATCATTCAATAGGGCTTCCCTGGTGGTGCAGTGGTTGAGAGTCCACCTGCCGATGCAGGAGACACGGGTTCGTGCCCCGGTCCGGGAGGATCCCACATGCCGCGGAGCGGCTGGGCCCGTGAGCCATGGCCGCTGAGCTTGCGCGTCCGGAGCCTGGGCCCGTGAGCCATGGCCACTGAGCTTGTGCGTCCGGAGCCTGTGCTCCGCAACAGGAGAGGCCACAACAGTGAGAGG
>NW_006786333.1:417627-449304 GCF_000442215.2 Lipotes vexillifer
GCCCCAAAAAAAAAAAAAAAAAAAAAATCATTCAATAGCTAGATCATTGCCCCTTCCTCTGTCAAATTTTCCATGATCACTCTGTTAAATACAATCTCTCCTTCTTGCGAATGTCTTATTGTGTATCCTACCTATGTGGCCCTATCATAGAACCTTATTTTATAGTTATTTCTACACTTGGCTTAACCCCTCCTTCTTATCATACCACACCATTACCACCACCACCACCTTCATCAATACTAGCTTGTAGCAATGACATCTTAAAAGATTTTATAGTCCTTGAACATAGTAAATACTGACAAAATATTTTCTGTTCAGGTGAACAGATAAAATTTTTTAATGCACACTTTCTTTTGCTACTTCCTTAAGCATCTAAATAGAAAATATAAATTTAGCAAATGACAAAACAAATTCCTTTAGGACAAATAGTTCTCATAGTAATTTTCTGTGACCACAGTCACTGTTAAGTTACTATTAACCATAAAAGGATTCAGAGATTGATTTCTCCTCTAGTCCTATATCTGCTTTAGGAGTGTACTCCACTTTACTATGGTGAATGAATACAGAAGGCATAATTGCTATAGAAATGAGCTATAGAACAGACATATACATGAAAATGACTCACTCAGCTTGGTAAATGTTTGAAATGAGCATGCACGTCTTTCAACCTTTCCCTGATCTTCAATCATGCTCATCACCGACCTTCCTTAAGCTTTGAAGGTAAGTCATTCTTCTGCCCTATATCCAGATCACACTTTATTTCAGCTTTCTGGGTCCTTGGAGAAACAGAGTTCTCTTCTGATTATAGCCAGGTCCCCAGGTCCTTCTTCATTATTTTAGGTTCTAAACTTCTAGAAGTCAATAGAACTTTAATTCTCCTTAACACTTCCTGAGAAGATTCTTTATTTTATGACCTTATGACCCCAGTCAGCTTACCTGATTATTCTTCTTTAAACATATTTATTGAGCTACATGCTCAGTACTAGAGAAACAATGGTATGCATGGAGATATAGTTGCTGTCTTAGCAGACCTAAGAATAATAGGAAAGGCATACAATTAACAAGTCTAAAAAGATGAGTTAGTAAGAAATTAATTGATGCCTTAATTTTTAAATTTATATGTATATATATTTTGTTTGTTTCTGTGGACTCACCGGCAAAACTTATGTTGATCTTCCTTTTATAGGAGCAGACTTCTGTGTTCCAGAGTTTGTAGCTGTTTGTCTACAAACAAAGATTGATGTTTATTTGAATGTGTAAGCCAAGTAAAAAAAACCAAGCCAGATGAGCTGAGAGGGTGATAGACACAGAAACTGTTGCTTGGCAGAAAAGGGGCAATAGTCAAACCCCAAAGTTTGGAGTGGGGGATGGCCATGAAGGGAATAAGGAAGGAAAGAAGAGAGGTGATTACAGCCAGTTCATACCCAACACCCTGGATGTGGCAGAACACCTAGATGGAGGTGGATACAAGAATACCTAAGAATATTGGCAATAAGCACCTCAGACTCAAAGACAGCAGGGCAGGAAGTGGGTAAGAGCAGAGTCTCTGGGGGGAGGTGGAAAGATGGCGGAGGAGTAAGACGCGGAGATCACCTTCCTCCCCACAGATACACCAGAAATACATCTACACGTGGAGCAACTCCTACAGAACACCTACTGAATGCTGGCAGAAGACCTCAGACCTCCCAAAAGGCAAGAACCTCCCCACGTACCTGGGTAGGGCAAAAGAAAAAAGAAAAAAACAGAGACAAAAGAATAGGGATGGAACCTGCACCAGTGGGAGGGAGCTGTGAAGGAGGAAAGGTCTCCACACACTAGGAAGCCCCTTCGTGGGCAGAGATTGCGGGAGGCGGAGCGGGGAGCTTCGGAGCCGCGGAGGACAGCACAGCAACGGGGGTGCGGAGGGCAAAGCGGGGAGATTCCTGCACAGAGGATCGGTGCCGACCGGCGCTCACCAGCCCGAGAGGCTTGTGTGCTCGCCCGCCGGGGCGCGGAGGGCAAAGCGGAGAGATTCCCGCACAGAGGATCGGGGCCGACCGGCACTCACCAGCCCGAGACGCTTGTGTGCTCGCCCGCCGAGGCGGGAGGGGCTGCGAGCTGGGGCTCGGTTTCGGTTTCGGTCGGAGCTCAGGTAGAGGACTGGGGTTGGCGGCTTGAACATAGCCTGAAGGGGTCAGTGCACCACGGCTAGCCGGGAGGGAGTCCGGGAAAAAGTCTGCACCTGCTGAGGAGGCAAGAGACTTTTTCTTGCCTCTGTGTTTCCTGGTGCGCGAGGAGAGGGGTTTTAAGAGCGCTGCCTAAAGGAACTCCAGAAACGGGCGCGAGCCGCGGCTAAAAGCTCGGACCCCAGAGACGGGCGGGAGACGCTAAGGCTGCTGCTGCCGCCACCAAGGGGCCTGTGTGCGAGCACAGGTCACTATCCACACCCCTCTTCCGGGGAGCCTGTGCAGCCCGCCACTGCCAGGTTCCCGGGATCCAGGGACAATTTCTCAGGGAGAACACACGGCGGGCCTCAGGCTGCTGCAACGTCACGCCGACTTCTGCCGCCGCAGGCCCGCCCCGCACTCCGTGCCCCTCCCTCTCCGTGGCCTGAGTGCGCCAGAGCCCCCGAGTCAGTGGCTACTTTAACCCCGTCCTGTTTGAGCAAAAAACAGACGCCCTCCAGCGACCTACACGCAGAGGCAGGGCCGAATCGAAAGCTGAGCCCCTGTGAGCTGTGAGAACAAAGAAGGAAAAAGGGAAATCTCTCCCAGCAGCCTCAGAAACAGCGGATTAAAGCTACACAATCAACTTGATGTACCCTGCCTCTGTGGAATACATGAATAGACAGCGCATCATCCCAAATTGAGGAGGTGGACTTCTAGAGCAAGATCTATGATTTTTTCCCCTTTTCCTCTTTTTGTGAATGTGTATATGTATGCTTCTGTGTGAGATCTTGTCTGTATAGGTTTGCTTCCACCATTTGTCCTAGCGTTCTATCCGTCCATTGTCTTTTTTTTAAATTTTTTTCTTAATAATTAATTTTAATTTTAATAACTCTATTATACTTTACCTTCTTTCTATCTTTCTTTCCTTCCTTCCCTCCTTTAGACAACGAATCATCCCAAATTGAGGAGGTGGACTTGGAGAGCAAGTTTTATGATTTTTTCCCCTTTACCTCTTTTTGTGAGGGTATATGTGTATGCTTCTATGTAAGATTTTGTCTCTATAACTTTGCTTCCACCATTTGTCCTAAGGTTCTATCCGTCCCTTTTTTTTTTCTCTAAATAATTATTTTTTTAATTCAATAACTTTATTATACTTTATTTTATTTTACTGTATCTTCTTTCTTTCTGTATTTTTTCCTTCCTTCCCTCATTCCTTCCTTCCTTCCCTCCTCCCTCCCTCCCTCCTTTCTTTCCTTCTTGCCTTCTTCCTTTCTTTTCTTCTTTCTTTCTTTCTTCCTTCCCTCCTTCCTTCCTTCCCTCCTCTCTTTCTTTCTTTCTTTCTTTCTTTCCTATTTCCTCCTACTTATACTAATTCTCTCTACTTTCTCTCCCTTTTATTCTGAGCCGAGTGGATGAAAGGCTCTTGCTGCTCCAGCCAGGAGTCAGGACTCTGCCTCTGAGGTGGGAGAGCCAACTTCAGAACACTCGTCAAGAAGAGACCTCCCAGCCCCACATAATATCAAACGGCGAAAATCTCCCAGAGATCTCCATCTCAACACCAGCACCCAGCTTCACTCAACGACCAGCAAGCTACAGTGCTGGACAACCTATGCCAACCATATAGCAAAACAGGAACACAACCCCACCCACTAGCAGAGAGGCTGCCTAAAATCATAATAAGTCCACAGACACCCCAAAACACACCACCAGACGTGGACCTGCCCACTAGAGAGACAAGATCTAGCCTCATACACCACAACACAGCCACTAGTCCCCTCCACCAGGAAGCCTACACAACCCACTGAACCAACCTTAGCCACTGGAGACAGGCATCAAAAACAAAGGGAACTACGAACTTGCAGCCTGCAAAAAGGTGAACCCAAACACAGTAAGATAAGTAAAATGAGAACACAGAAAAACACACAGCAGATGAAGGAGCAAGACAAAAACCCACCAGACCTAACAAATGAAGAGGAAATAGGCAGTCTACCTGAAAAAGAGTTCAGAATAATGATAGTAAAGATGATCCAAAATCTAGGAAATAGAATGGACAAAATGCAAGAAGCAGTTAACAAGGACCTAGAAGAAATAAAGATGAAACAGACAATGATGAACAACACAATAAATGAAATGAAAAATACTCTAGATGGGATCAATAGCAGAATAAATGAGGCAGAAGAACGGATAAGTGACCTGGAAGATAAAATAGTGGAAATAACTACTGCAGAGCAGAATAAAGAAAAAAGAATGAAAAGAACTGAGGACAGTCTCAGAGACCTCTGGGACAACATTAAACGCACCAACATTCGAATTATAGGGGTTCCAGAAGAAGAAGAGAAAAAGAAAGGGACTGAGAAAATATTTGAAGAGATTATAGTTGAAAACTTCCCTAATATGGGAAAGGAAATCGTTAATCAAGTCCAGGAAGCACAGAGAGTCCCATACAGGATAAATTCAAGGAGAAATACGCCAAGACACATATTAATCAAACTGTCAAAAACTAAATACAAAGAAAGCATATTAAAAGCAGCAAGGGAAAAACAACAAATAACACACAAGGGAATCCCCATAAGGTTAACAGCTGATCTCTCAGCAGAAACTCTACAAGCCAGAAGGGAGTGGCAGGACATACTGAAAGTGATGAAGGAGAAAAACCTGCAACCAAGATTACTCTACCCAGCAAGGATCTCATTCAGATTTGATGGAGAAATTAAAACCTTTACAGACAAGCAAAAGCTGAGAGAGTTCAGCACCACCAAACCAGCTTTACAACAAATGCTAAAGGAACTTCTCTAGACAAAAACACAAGAGAAGGAAAAGTCCTATAATAACGAACCCAAAACAATTTAGAAAATGGGAATAGGAACATACATATCGATAATTACCTTAAATGTAAATGGACTAAATGCTCCCACCAAAAGACACAGATTGGCTGAATGGATACAAAAACAAGACCCATATATATGCTGTCTACAAGAGACCCACTTCAGACCTAGAGACACATACAGACTGAAAGTAAGGGGATGGAAAAAGATATTCCATGCAAATGGAAACCAAAAGAAAGCTGGAGTAGCAATTCTCATATCAGACAAAATAGACTTTAAAATAAGGACTATCAGAAGAGACAAAGAAGGACACTACATAATGATTAAGGGATCGATCCAAGAAGAAGATATAACAATTGTAAATATTTATGCACCCAACATAGGAGCACCTCAATACATAAGGCAAAAACTAGCAGCCATAAAAGGGGAAATCGACAGTAACACATTCATAGTAGGGGACTTCAACACCCCACTTTCACCAATGGACAGATCATCCAAAATGAAAATAAATAAGGAAACACAAGCTTTAAATGATACATTAAACAAGATGGACTTAATTGATATTTATAGGACACTCCATCCAAAAACAACAGAATACACATTTTTCTCAAGTGCTCATGGAACATTCTCCAGGATAGATCATATCTTGGGTCACAAATCAAGCCTTGGTAAATTTAAGAAAATTGAAATTGTATCAAGTATCTTTTCCGACCACAACGCCATGAGACTAGATATCAATTATAGGAAAAGATCTGTAAAAAATACAAACACATGGAGGCTAAACAATACACTACTTAATAACGAAGTGATCACTGAAGAAATCAAAGAGGAAATTAAAAAATACCTAGAAACAAATGACAATGGAGATACAACGACCCAAAACCTATGGGATGCAGCAAAAGCAGTTCTAAGAGGGAAGTTTATAGCAATACAAGCCCACCTTAAGAAGCAGGAAACATCTCGAATAAACAACCTAACCTTGCACCTCAAGCAATTAGAGAAAGAAGAACAAAAAAACCCCAGAGTTAGCAGAAGGAAAGAAATCATAAAAATCAGATCAGAAATAAATGAAAAAGAAATGAAGGAAACAATAGCAAAGATCAATAAAACTAAAAGCTGGTTCTTTGAGAAGATAAACAAAATTGATAAACCATTAGCCAGACTCATCAAGAAAATAAGGGAGAAGACTCAAATCAATAGAATCAGAAATGAAAAAGGAGAAGTAACAACTGACACTGCAGAAATACAAAAAATCATGAGGGATTACTACAAGCAACTCTATGCCAATAAAATGGACAATCTGGAAGAAATGAACAAATTCTTAGAAATGCCCAAACTACCAAGACTGAATCAGGGAGAAATAGAAAATATGAACAGACCAATCACAAACACTGAAATTGAAACTGTGATTAAAAATCTTCCAACAAACAAAAGCCCAGGACCAGATGGCTTCACAGGTGAATTCTATCAAACATTTAGAGAAGAGGTAACACCTACCTTCTCAAACTCTTCCAAAATATAGCAGAGGGAGGAACACTCCCAAACTCATTCTACGAGGCCACCATCACCTTGATACCAAAACCAGACAAGGATGTCACAAAGAAAGAAAACTACAGGCCAATATCACTGATGAACATAGATGCAAAAATCCTCAACAAAATACTAGCAAACAGAATCCAACAGCACATTAAAAGGATCATACACCATGATCAAGTGGGGTTTATTCCAGGAATGCAAGGATTCTTCAATATACGCAAATCTATCAATGTGATTAACCATATTAACAAATTGAAGGAGAAAAACCATATGATCATCTCAATAGATGCAGAGAAAGCTTTTGACAAAATTCAACACCCATTTATGATAAAAACCCTGCAGAAAGTAGGTGTAGAGGGAACTTTCCTCAATATAATAAAGGCCGTATATGACAAGCCCACAGCCAACATCATCCTCAATGGCGAAAAACTGAAAGCATTTCCACTAAGGTCAGGAACAAGACAAGGTTGCCCACTCTCACCACTCTTATTCAACATAGTTTTGGAAGTTTTAGCCACAGCAATCAGAGAAGAAAAGGAAATAAAAGGAATCCAAATCGGAAAAGAAGAAGTAAAGCTGTCACTGTTTGCAGATGACATGATACTATACATAGAGAATCCTAAAGATGCTACCAGAAAACTACTAGAGCTAATCAATGAATTTGGTAAAGTAGCAGGATACAAAATTAATGCACAGAAATCTCTGGCATTCCTATATACTAACGATGAAAAATCTGAAAGTGAAATCAAGAAAACACTCCCATTTACCATTGCAACAAAAAGAATAAAATATCTAGGAATAAACCTACCTAAGGAGACAAAAGACCTGTATGCAGAAAATTATAAGACACTGATGAAAGAAATTAAAGATGATACAAACAGATGGAGAGATATACCATGTTCTTGGATTGGAAGAATCAACATTGTGAAAATGACTCTACTCCCCAAAGCAATCTATAGATTCAATGCAATCCCTATCAAACTACCACTGGCATTTTTCACAGAACTAGAACAAAAAATTTCACAATTTGTATGGAAACACAAAAGACCCCGAATAGCCAAAGCAATCTTGAGAACAAAAAATGGAGCTGGAGGAATCAGGCTGCCTGACTTCAGACTATACTACAAAGCTACAGTAATCAAGACAGTATGGTACTGGCACAAAAACAGAAAGATAGATCAATGGAATAGGATAGAAAGCCCAGAGATAAACCCATGCACATATGGTCACCTTATCTTTGATAAAGGTGGCAGGAATATACAGTGGAGAAAGGACAGCCCCTTCAATAAGTGGTGCTGGGAAAACTGGACAGGTACATGTAAAAGTATGAGATTAGATCACTCCCTAACACCATACACAAAAATAAGCTCAAAATGGATTAAAGACCTAAATGTAAGGCCAGAAACTATCAAACTCTTAGAGGAAAACATAGGCAGAACACTCTATGACATAAATCACAGCAAGATCCTTCTTGACCCATCTCCTAGAGTAATGGAGATAAAAACAAAAATAAACAAATGGGACCTAATGAAACTTCAAAGCTTTTGCACAGCAAAGGAAACCATAAACAAGACCAAAAGACAGCCCTCAGAATGGGAGAAAATATTTGCAAATGAATCAACTGACAAAGGATTAATCTCTAAAATTTACAGGCAGCTCATGCAGCTCAATAACAAAAAAATAAACAACCCAATCCAAAAATGGGCAGAAGACCTAAATAGACATTTCTCCAAAGAAGATATACAGACTGCCAACAAACACATGAAAGAATGCTCAACATCATTAATCATTAGAGAAATGCAAATCAAAACTACAATGAGATATCATCTCACACCAGTCAGAATGGCCATCATCAAAAAATCTAGAAACAATAAATGCTGGAGAGGGTGTGGAGAAAAGGGAACACTCTTGCACTGCTGGTGGGAATGTGAATTGGTTCAGCCACTATGGAGAACAGTATGGAGGTTCCTTAAAAAACTACAAATAGAACTACCATATGACCCAGCAATCCCACTACTAGGTATATACCCTGAGGAAACCAGAATTCAGAAAGAGTCATGTACCAAAATGTTCATTGCAGCTCTATTTACAATAGCCCGGAGATGGAAACAACCTAAGTGCCCGTCGTCGGATGAATGGATAAAGAAGATGTGGCACATATATACAATGGAATATTACTCAGCCATAAAAAGAAACGAAATTGAGCTATTTGTAATGAGGTGGATAGATCTAGAGTCTGTCATACAGAGTGAAGTAAGTCAGAAAGAGAAGGACAAATACCGTATGCTAACACATATATATGGAATTTAAGAAAAAAAAATGTTATGAAGAACCTAGGGGTAAAACAGGAATAAAGACACAGACCTACTGGAGAACAGACTTGAGGATATGGGGAGGGGGAAGGGTGAGCTGTGATAGGGCGAGAGAGAGACATGGACATATATATACTAACAAACGTAAGGTAGATAGCCAGTGGGAAGCAGCCGCATGGCACAGGGATACCGGCTCGGTTCTTTGTGGCTGCCTGGAGGGGTGGGATAGGGAGGGTGGGAGGGAGGAAGACAAATAGGGAAGAGATATGGAAACATATGTATATGTATAACTGATTCACTCTGTTATAAAGTAGAAACTAACACACCATTGTAAAGCAATTATACCCCAATAAAGATGTTAAAAAAAAAAAAGAGCAGAGTCTCTGCCTTTGAAAGGACCACAGGAAGTCTGGAACAAGAGCCTCTCAGGGGTGACCATAACAAACCCCTGATCTCTCCCCCACTTGTCCTGTACTGCATAAACCCAAGGGCCCTGACTCAACCCAAAGGAAGAGTAAGGAATCTCAAAAAAATATCTGAAACTGTATCTCTTGTCAACCTCGGAAAAGGAGCTAGAAACTAGACTTTTAACAAAGAGAAATATGATATTTCTTACAAACTGAATGTCACAACCATTTCACAATCATTTGTTATACAAGTAATTACGACAAATTGTGTGAAGTGATCTAAGTGTCCGGTCTTGACTAGTCTTTCCCAGACTCTCTCCAAGTCTCTCTCTCCCCATTTTGAGCCCTATTTCTTCACAACTCCCCCCTGGCCCATCTCACCAGTCCATGGAGCTGTCAGAATTTATTTCTGCTAGTCACAGTATAGATTTTAAATACTTGTTCAGTTCCTTCTTCCTACCTTGGTACAACGTCCCCTTGTCCATTAGTAGAATTAATAAACAACTCTTACTTGTTTTCATATTGAGTTGTTGGTTAATTCTAACAAGGGAACACAGCTTTTCATACACAAGGCCAAAGAAAGGTCTTTTTCTTACTTGAAAGATCTTTCCCTTTAGGGTTGAGCACCTAGTACGTTGAACACAGACTTTGTAAGGTGTACACATAAAGAAATGAAGGAGAAAGAGGATACAAATGCAACTGGCCAAATCAGACAAATTAGCCCTTGTGAGCCATGAGGTAGCAAATATTACAGCCAAATGACCTTAAATTCTATTGCAAAGCTAAAACCTCATATTTGTATGCATACAACTCTCCTTAACAGTTTGAAGTCCCCAGTTAGTCCACAACATTTCCAATAAAAGAAAATTTGTCTTCATAGTTACCCCAAAAGTATCCATAATGATGTAATCCAATGGCCATCCATTATTACATCCACCATTAGCAATGCCCTAAAATGGTAAACTCTTCATGTAATTGCCTGTCAACCAGCCATCTACCATGGTAAACTCTTTGTTTAAATTCAGTTAACTACTGACACACCTTGCCATGCCACTTTGAAATATTTTTAATCCAGGCTTTCCAAAGAGTTTAAGAAACATTGTAATTTTCATTTAATCAAGGGTTGTTCATGAACTGGCCTCTAATAAAATTTTCTTCTTGGCAACATTTAAATGAAGGAAATTTAGGAACACCACATTAGCCAGTATGGAAATTATTTTTAGATCACCCATTTAACTCTTTTTTTTAAAAGTATATAATTAGAGCTTCCCTGGTGGTGCAGTGGTTGGGAGTCTGCCTGCGGATGCAGCCGACACGGGTTCGTGCCCCATTTCGAGAAAATCCCACATGCCACAGAGCGGCTGGGCCTGTGAGCCACGGCCACTGAGCCTGTGCATCCGGAGCCTGTGCTCCGCAACGGGAGAGGCCACAGCAGTGAGAGGCCCACATACCGCAAAAAAAGAAAAAGGAAAAAAAATATATAACTAAATTTATTTTCATCAGGGTGTGAATGACCATTAGGATTTACCCTCCAAGGATGTCTACATTTTAAAAGAGGAATTTGATATAAACAAATGACCTTCAAATTAGTGGGTGGATTGATGTGGCATCAGAAATTCAGGAGCCCCACTATTTCCTCCAGCAGATGGGAGAAGCGGAGTCATGCTTGTCATCCCAGCGGAGAGGCTCCAGCCCCTGTGCTGTTTTGGCGGGCCTTCGCTGCACTCTCATTCAAGTGCCGTCTCTTGAACATCCCCTCACAGAAATGAACTGGTGTTTTCTGGTACAGAGGGGATGCTAAATGGGGGGGAAGGGGGCATGGCCTGCACACAGACGGGTACAGCTATGAAACCTCATCTCTACCGTGTAGGGTGGGGAAGTTGGGGGAAGATGCCTCTTTCAACAGGAGTCGTGTCAGCATCCAAACTGGTGAAAACCAGTGAAGGTCAAACACTGGCCAAGGCGGGCAGCCCGTGAAGCCAGTAACACCGCCCACCTCATTGGGATCCACCACCCCACGGGTACCTGTTGGCATGCAAATTCTTTATATAACAAGATATGGGATGATAAGTAAATCAAATAGGCACCGTTTATCCTTTCAGCATTCAGCCAAAGGCCTCTTCTGTGTGCCATCTATGGGGGACATGATGTAAGATGATAAAAAGACATTTCTATTACGCTAGAATTTTGGAGGTGCTCACACGTGTGTTATCTAACTGAATTCTTGAAACAAATCTGTGCAGAATACAGCCTAATGCCCATTTAGAGGCGGGAAACTGAGGCTCGGGGAGGGAGGGTTTCTTAGGTCATGATAAATGGCAACGCTCAGGCTAAAGGCCATTCGTTCATTCACTCATTCATTCATAGAGTGGTTAGAATTTTTCAGAACTGTTTTTGATATAAATCTGTCATCTTTTAGAAAGGACTGGCTGTTTAGGGCAGAGGATCCAGGGGCCTGTGAGAGGAAAGAATGTTTATTTCGTTGACATGGTCTCCCCAGGACAGTGACTGCTCTCATAGACGCAGAGGGAGGCATAGAAGTTAGAAGAGAGAATTTTACCTCCTTCAAACTGTGCTTTTCCCTTTTCCTCAGCTCCCAGTGGTCTGGAGCCTGATCACACTGGGGAAACCGAGGCAGCCAGCAGCCACCAGTCACACTGGCACTGGGCTCCCATTGTACACTCTCATTTCATCTCCACAACATCTCCATGAGTAGCATTAAAACCCCCATTTTACAACTGAGAAAAGCAGGAGAGGAACGGGAAGTTGAGGCCTGCTGCACCCTGGTCCCTGCTCTACAGGTCACCAGGAGCACTGACCCATTACTGGGGCTGCCCAACACCCTGCATTTCTCTCCTTCTATCCTCCCACTGTCATGGTTCTAGTTCACCCAGACCCTGATTTTCTCTTTCCTGCATTTCTGCAATAGTTCCATTTGACATTCTTTTTTAAATGTGTGTATACATTTAGTGAGCACCAGCAGTGTCCCAGGCTCCGTGCTGGACATCAGGGAGAGAGTGATAAGCATGAGTTAGTGCCTGCCATTCTAGCTAGGGACACAATAGGAGAACAGGTGACCCTACATGAGGATAAGCATTGTAGCAGGGAGAAATCCAGGTGCAGCGTGAGTGCAGAACAGATGCACCTGGTCCAGCTGGGGGAGGAAGGGAAGGTGGCACTCATGGGCCAAGCCATGGGCCAAGGTGGCACTCATGGGCCAAGCCAGGCCGAAGTCCTCCATGATGAGTCCAAGTCAACCATCTTCCTAACAAGCCCTTATGAGAGTGCTTTTGAAAATGAAAACCCAAGCAAACTTCTCAAAACCCTTCTGTGGCTCCCTATCACTCAGAGAACAAAGGACAGGTCCCTTAGTGAGGCCCACAAAGTTCTCCATGGTCTGACCTCCTCTCCCACTAGGTCCCAATGTATATACGTGTCTGTCTCCTCCAGAAGGGAAGCACCTGGAAGGCAGCCTATGTGCATAGTTCTCCATACCTTAGGCCTGGAACTGGACTACTCTATAATAGGCACTCAATGTCTTTATTAAAAGCATGAATACATTCCTGAGTTCTGAGTCCTTATCCAAAAGAGAAGGCCAGTTTGGTTTTCCCTTGTGTCTCATGGTAGGAACTGACTGAGCCCCCACAATTTTGGTCAATGAGGGGAGAAGAGGGGTTTAATAAGGAATGAGGCATGTGACTCCCAGGAATGCAGCTCTAGCAACCCTATTTCCTATGGAGAGCCCCATGAGCTCCATAGAGAGTTCTCCGTAAGTCTTGGCACAGAGGAGTCCCAGGTCAGTTTACATGTCCCCCCAGCACAGGGTCCATGGAAATTCCTTTGTGTGAACTGTCCCTCCCCTAGTTCTCTGCTTTTCATCCCTAGGAGCCCCAGCTCCTGGCACAGTCCTCTTTGCATACCAAGCATTTAGAACATTCTGTGTGAATGTTGAACACTCTACACTTCCCACCAGGATGGGGTTTATAATTGAGACAAATTCTCCTCTACTAATTTTCAAAGAGAAAAGAAGAAATGCACTTCAAGCAAGAAAGTTGGGTGTCTGGGAAGGTTTCCAGCCAGGAGATTTCTTTTTTTTTTTTTTTTTTTTTGGTAACTTTTTGACCTCCTTCACCATTTAACCTCTTTTCTTTTGCTATTTCTTTGTGAGATGGCAGAGATAATAAGAGAAGAAAAAAAGAAGAGGAACCACTGAGTCAATGAGTACTACAGGCAGGCACTGTTCTGGGCTTTACCCCATTTAATCCCCATCAGGATCCCTCTTCAAGGAAAGGAACATCATCCTCTTTTACAACTGAGGAAATCCAGGCTCAGGGCCTGAAGTAGATTGATTGTCCAATGTCAAAGTGAGAAGTCCAGTGTCATTAATCTGACAGGTTCCTTCTCACTTAGTCATCTAGTAAGAGATTGGAACAAGGATTTGAAAACAGGCTTATCTGACTCCAAAGCTTAAATATTCCACTGTTCTCATTAGTCACAGTGGGCTGCCTTGGGAAACAATCACTTAACTCTAGAAACTTCTGTAATTTACCAGATATTTGACTTTAAAAGAGACTTCATCATTTTCCTATCTAGAATTAATCGAATCCTCCAATATCACCTCCTCATCATTTCTTGCCCAATACAAAAACGCATATCCAAAGAACCTATTTTTTACCAAAAGTTTTGAAAATCCCATGACTATCCAAAAAAACTACAAAAGTCATTGTCCTGAATATGTCTTTTAGAGAGTGTTGGCAAACTCTAAGCTGACACCAGAAAGCAGACAGCTCTGTGTTATGAACAGTCTCCTAGAACTATTTGTCACTGATAACAAAGGCTTCCATAATAAATAGCTGGAAAGCACTTTTCCATTATAAAGTATTACATAAATACTGACTGACAGCAAAACAAAACCATGCCAAACTGCAATAGGATGGCCGTTATGAATTATATAAGCAAAAATAGATAAAGCAGAGTCAGCTACACTTCTCTATATCCTTACAAACTTCACGTGGACTAATAAAGACTATTAGAAAAGAGAAATTTTAAAATTCATGTCCTTCTAGAAGCCTTTAAATAAGGCTCCTTTGTTCTTACAAAAAGTGAGATGAGACGATGTTTCGAATCTAGATTTTACTGGCTTGAAAGGTGAGGCCCTTTGTGTTACATAAGGCAGCTGCACCTTGAGAAAGGTGTTCAGGAAGAAAGTCAAGACACAACATTTGACCCAAATGTTTAAAATTTTCCAGAGCTTGGTCATCCCTGGTGGCGCAGTGGTTAAGAATCCGCCTGCCATGGGCTTCCCTGGTGGCGCAGTGGTTGAGAGTCCGCCTGCCGATGCAGGGGACACGGGTTCGTGCCCTGGTCCGGGAAGATCCCACATGCTGTGGAGCGGCTGGGCCCCTGAGCCATGGCCGCTGAGCCTGTGCTCCGCAGCGGGAGAGGCCACAACAGTGAGAGGCCCGCGTACCACACACACAAAAAAAGAATCCGCCTGCCAATGCAGGGACACGGGTTCGATCACTGGTCCTGGAAGATTCCACATGCTGAGGAAGCCCATGCGCCACCACTACTGAGCCTGTGCTCTGGAGCCCGTGAGCCACAACTACTGAGTCTGCGTGCCACAACTACTGAGCTTGCGCGCCTAGAGTCCGAGCTCCGCAACAAGAGAGGCCACCGCAATGAGAAGCCCACGCACCGCAATGAAGAGTAGCCCCCGCTCGCCGCAACTAGAGAAAGCCCGCACACAGCAACGAAGACCCAATGCAGTCAAAAATAAAATAAATAAATTAGAAAAAAAAAATTTTCCAGAGCTTCTCACATCTGTTAAGCCACTTGGATTCTTTATAAGATCCTAAGAGACCAAGGATTTATATTTTTCAAGTTCTTTTAATAGACAGGAGTGGAAAGAGAAACAGAGTTTTTTCCATTTTTTATGAGAGCTCACCATAAGCCAAAACAAAGCCAGACAGCCATCCATTTCCCAACATGGTTGCTTTCAGAGCAAGAAAGGCACTGAGCTCACTGCATTTAGAGATAAAATATAAACCCAACTGCTCTCCTCAACATGCTACACACATATATTTATTCATTTAAGGACTATTTATTAAACATCAACCATGTACCAGGCACCATGTCAGTTGCTGGGGATACAGGAGAAAACAGCCTTTATCTTAATGACTCAGCATTCTGTTACCACCTCTATTTTCTGAAGAGAAGACTGAGTTTCAGGGGAGTTAGTTAACAGCCCAAAGTCACACAGGGAGGGAGTGAGCCCCAAGTCTCACCTGCCTCCTTACAGGCCATGTTCCCTCTAAGTAGAGCATAAGGATGCCCCACAGTTCACTTCTCTCCTGTGGTTGATCTCCAGGCGGAAGTGAACACTGTACTCCACATCTCAGACACTGAAGGAGCTCTGGGTGGAAGAAAGACAAAGGGAAGCACCAAACATATGGACCTCTCCTGCAAATTAATAAATTTGTTATCCTGCAAATTAAGTTGTTCTCAGTGCTAACTACTCAAATATTCCACAAACACAAACAAGCAACCTTTCACATTTGAATTCTTCTTTCTGCTCTGTTAGGCATCCTTCCACTTCTGCTCCACATTCTATGTCCTATAAGCCTCAGAGAGCCTGGATCTCCCCAATCCCCAACATAAAATGTATCTTTCCAGTCATTTTTTTATAGCATTTAACACAATACATAATTATATACATATCTGTTGGTTTGTTGATCTGTCTGATTAAAATGCAAGCTCCACCAAGGACCATAGTCCCTTTTTCCTGAAGTGACTAAATATAGTAGTCACTTTATTATTTATTATAGTCACTTTATTTATTTTCTAGTTGTAGACAATAAATATTTGCTAAATTACTGAATGAATGAATGAATGACTATAACCTATATTCTGAAGCTATAACCAAATATTACCTGCACCAAATCAGCTATTTAACATTATATTTACCTTACCCCAGAGGCAAAGATACTCTTTTACATCTCAACTTTTGTGTTTTTCTGTGACTATCACCTTCTAATGTATGAAATAATTTACTTATTTAATATGTTTATCATTTATGGTCTGTTCTCCTTAACAAAAATATAAGCTTTACAAGGGAAAGGATGGCAAAGGCCAAGAATTATGTCTGGCTTATAGTAGATGCTCAGCAAGTATTTGTTAAATAAATGAATGAAAACCTCTCTGTTAACTTCTTAATATTAAGCATTCAAGGATACATGGTTTCTTTAAATTATGGGATATAGATGAATTTAATTTCTGTGACCCTCAGAACAGAAATGTGGGCCTTGGACTAACCGAACTCTAAGAAAAAAAATTCAATAATCAAAAATATTCACTTATATACATATGATTACAAGTATTAAGGCAGAAAAACTAATTAGCACATTTTTAAGAGGTGTTCAACAAAATGGGTATTCAGTAGATTACCCAGGATTATCAACAACTTCTAACTCACAAAAATCTAAATTAATTGAGGTCTTATTGTTTAGGTGTCTTTTCTTCCATATTCCTTCAAAGAAATTGAAGTTTGGAAGAGGCTTTGTATTGTCAAAAATCTCATGTGAGGATATAGACTTTGTTATGTGCCCTGATGAATGAATCAATTCAACAAGTATTTCTTGAAAGTGTAATTTATGCTTTGCACCA
The DNA here is from genome assembly GCF_000442215.2 of Lipotes vexillifer. Lineage (NCBI taxonomy): Eukaryota > Metazoa > Chordata > Mammalia > Artiodactyla > Lipotidae > Lipotes > Lipotes vexillifer. Next base: position 434,520 of record NW_006786333.1, read on the forward strand.
TGTTAGGCACAGTGAGATGTCAAAGTAAAAATGCTACTTGCGGGAAACATTCACTATCTTTCATTGGGGACATGAGGCACACTCACAAAACAACAGAAAACAGCAAAAAAAAAAAAACCCTGTCTATCCAGAGCAAGGGTATAATAATAGGTAGAGTTAGTGCTATGGAAGTAGAAATAGGCAAGAATCAGTGGGAATCAAAATACTCAGAAAAGATCCTAGGGAGAAGGTTGTTTTGGGTTTTTTTAAGAATATGAGGTACTAGTCATCTGCATAGGGATGTGTACTGCCTGGACTAATCAAACAGCACTAATAGAAGCTTTAATATTATTTAGATAATCATTAATCTATCAAAGAATCTAACAGCCCCCCTCCCTCTTTCCATGGGCTTGAACTATCTTAAACAGTTTTGAATAGTCTTGAGTCGTTTGGATGCTAGTTCTTTAACTTTGCTGCTAATTCCACATTTCCTGTAAGGCACTCTTAAAAGATCATAAATAGGTCAATGGCAATAAAATTGTATCCATCTGACAGGAGAAGTTTCCATTTAATGAGAACACAAACTGCATCATCGACAAAGAATCCAAAATACTTAAGGAAAATCAGCATGGAATCTGTAGCCAAACTTCCCCAGTGGTTTATGAGAGAAGGAAGGAGAAAGATAAAGTTATGGAGCCTATTTTGATACTTATATATACATATAATAAAGACTATTTTCTATCAATATAAAAATAATAGAAAGGTTTTTAACTATTTTCTCTTGCTTCATTTTTATTAAAGTTTGCTTCAAACTGCACTTAAGCCTGCCTAATCCTTCTCAACCCCACTAGTAAAGACATCAGAAATCCTGATATTTTTTGAACTTTAGCTCTAGAGTATTCCTTAAGTCTTAGCTTAAGAAATGATCTTTCATCTTATCTCTTGACTAATGTTTCTGCTATTTCTTCAATCACCTTTCCAGTCTGTAAAAACCACAAAATTTCTAAACTAAAACCACTTCTGAAAAAGCCAAACCTTCCTTTCTTTAGAAATGCATTCAAATAACACACACAAGCCTATGTTCTTACTTACAGACAAGTAAGTCTGTAAGCAAGTAACTGGAACAAAATAAGAGAAATATATTATGCTAGACAACTCTAAAGCCAACAGGACAGGGGAAGAAAGCACCATAAAAGTGGTTATCCTTCATTCTGGGAAAAGGGTCAGGAAAAACCACCTAGAGATAATGAGAATATTTAACAGAAGAAGAAGACCTACTTCAGGTAAGTCACTCTTCACAAGGAAATGGAGGGGAAGAGAGGAGACATGAGCCAAAGCATGGTTTCAATTATCATTTGTGAATTAAAATAGCACCATATGTGGAATTGACTGCTACATTGTTGCTGACAGTGTTGTTCTTTCCATCACTCAGTGACTCTGTGTTATTTGTATAAAATCCTTCAAAACATCATTGCTGGCCTTGTTGTTAGTCTTTCATATATCATTAGTCCACGTGAAAATTGGTAATGGTATTTTGGAAGTCCTATCACGTTTTTAAATACACAAATCTTATGATTCAGCCATTATTTTTCAAGGAATCCATCTTAAAGAAATAGGATCATGGCTAAATAAGCATACATGAACAAAAAACTTGTAATGTATTGCAAATGTTTAAACATAAAGTTCTTATTGTACTGTATCTAATTTTAACTCAAAGATTTGGAGCATGAAGAACTGCAAGTAATATCACAAATGCTCTCCTTTCTCTCCATGCACCTACACCAAGAGCCCTCTCAGACAGTTAGAAACACTTCTGTGGCTCCACCACATACAATCTAAGAAAGGAAAATAGAATCTGAAGAAAGACAAATTTATCTGGTGAAAGAAAGAAAAAAACAAAAACAGTATCATCCCATAATTTCAAAACTTATTCCAAAGTTTCAGTAATTAAAACAGCTAACATACTAGCAAAAGGATAGTATATAAATGCCCCTTACCCCTGGCAACCACAATTCTACTCTCTGATTCTATGAGTTTGACTATTTTAGATACCTCATATAAGTGGAATTATTTAGTATATGTTTGTAGTCCCACTTGTCTAATTTTGCTTTTCTTTTTCTTTTTTTTTTTTTTTGGCCTGTGCTTTTAGTGTCCTATCCATTAAATCATTGTAAAGACCAATGTCATAAAGATTTTCTTAGAAGATTTTCTTCTAAGAATTACATAGATTCAGATCTATGGATAAGTCTTTAGTCCATTTTGAGTTGATTTTTGATTATGAAAAGAGTAGTCTTTTCAACAAATGGCACTAAGACAATTACATTCAAAAGAGCGAAGTTGAACCCCTTTCTCACACCATACATAAAAACCAACTTAAAATGGATTGGGTGCCAGTGCAAGGCCCTCATGAGGCCAAGGAGGTGGAGCGCTTTCCCCGAGAGCACGGTGAGTGGGACGCGGTGCCTGTCTCTTCTCCCTCAACAGATAAGAGAATTGAGACAAGGAAATTATATGCCCTGCTCGCCATAAATACAACTGGATATAAACTTCAGGGGGGCAAAGTACATCATCCGTCTCATTCAATCCTGTATCTTCAGCATCTAATACTGTGCCAGGCATATGAAGACCTTCAAGATGGCAGAGGAGTAAGATGTGGAGATCACCTTCCTCCCCACAACAACATCAGAAATACGTCTACACAAGGAACAACTCCTACAGAACACCTACTGAACGCTGGCAGAAGACCTCAGACCTCCCAAAACGCAAGAAACTCCCCACGTACCTGGGTAGGGCAAAAGAAAAAAAGTAAAAACACAGACAAAAGAATAGGGACGGGACCTGCACCACTGGGAGGGAGCTGTGAAGGAGGAAAGGTTTCCACACACTAGAAGCCCCTAAGCAGGCAGAGACTGCAGGTGGCGGAGGGGGAAGCTTCAGAGCCGTGGAGGAGAGCGCAGCAACAGGGGTGCAGAGGGCAAAGCGGAGAGACTTCCGCATAGAGGACCGGTGCCGACCAGCTCTCACCAGCCCGAGATGCTTGTCTGCTCCCCCGCCGGGGCGGTGGGGGCTGGGAGCTGAGACTCGGGCTTCGGTCGGAGTGCAGGGAGAGAACTGGGGTTGGCGGCATGAACACAGCCTGAAGGGGGCTAGTGTGCCACAGCTTGCCGGGAGGGAGTCCAGGAAAATGTCTGGACCTGCCTAAGAGGTAAGAGACCATTGCTTGATGCGTGAGGAGAAGAGATTCAGAGCAACACCTAAACGAGCTCCAGAGATGGGCACGAGCCATGGCTATCAGTGCAGACCCCAGAGATGGGCATGAAACGCTAAGCCTGCTGCTGCAGCCACCAAGAAGCCTGTGTGCAAGCACAGGTCACTATCCACACCTCCCCTCCCGGGAACCTGTGCAGCCTGCCACTGCCAGTGTCTGGTGATCTAGGGACAATTTCCCCGTGAGAACACAAGGCGCGCCTCAGGCTGGTGCAACGTCATGCTGGCCTCTGAAGCCACAGGCTCACCCCGCATCCGTCCCCTCCCTCCCCCAGGCCTAAGTGAGCCAGAGCCCCCTAATCAGTCCCTCCTTTAACCCCCTCCTGTCTGGGTGGGAACAAACGCCCTCAGGTGACCTACACAGAGAGGTGGAGCCACATCCAAAGCTGAACTCCAGGAGCTGTGCGAAGAAAGAAGAGGAAGGGAAGTCTCTCGCGGCAACCTCAGGAGCAGCGGATTAAATCTCCACAATCAACTTGATGTACCCTGCATGTGTGGAATACTTGAATAGACAATGAATCATCCCAAATTGATGCGGTGGACTTTGGGAGCAATGATTTTTTTTTTTTCCTTTTTCTATTTTTGTGAGTCTGTATGTGTATGCTTCTGTGTGTGATTTTGTCTGTATAGCTTTGCTTTTACCATTTGTCCTAGAGTTCTGTCTATCCATTTGTTTTTCTTGTTCTTTTCTTTTTTAGTATAGTTTTTAGCACTTACTATCACTGGTGGATTTGTTTCTTGGTTTGGTTTGTCTCTTCTTTTTTTAGTACTTTTTAATTCTTTTATTTTTAATAATTATTTTTTATTTTAATAACTTTATTTTATTTTATTTTATTTATGTTTTTTCCTTCTTCCTTTCTTTTTTTCTCCATTTTTTCTGAGCCGAGTGGATGACAGGGTCTTGGTGCCCCGGCCAGCTGTCAGGCCTGTGCCTCTGAAGTGGGAGAACCAAGATCAGGACACTGGTCCACCAGAGACCTCCCAGCTCCATGTAATAACAAGTGGTGAAAATCTCCCAGAGACCTCCATCTCAACACCAACACCCAGCTCCACTCAACGACCAGCAAGCTACAGTGATGGACACCCTATGCCAAACAACTAGCAAGACAGGAACACAACCCCACCCACTAGCAGAAAGGCTGCCTAAAATCATAATAAGGTCACAGACACCCCAAAACACACCACTGAACATGGACCTGCCCACCAGAAAGACAAGATCCAGCTTCATCCACCAGAACACAGGCACTAGTCCCCTCCACCAGGGAACCTACACAATCCACTGAAACAACCTTAGCCACTGGGGGCAGACACCAAAAACAATGGGAACTGTGAACCTACAGCCTGCATAAAGGAGACCCCAAACACAGTAAGTTAAGCAAAATGAGAAGACAGAAAAACACACCACAGATGAATGAGCAAGGCAAAAACTCAGCAGACCTAACAAATGAAGAGGAAATAGGCAGTCTGCCTACAAAGGAATTCAGAGTAATGATAGTAAACATATTCCAAAATGTTGGAAACAGAATGGAGAAAATAAAAGAAACGTTTAACAAGAACCTAAAAGAACTAAAGAGCAAACAAACAATGATGAACAACACAATAAATGAAATTTAAAATTCTCTAGAAGGAATCAATAATGGAATAACTGAGGCAGAAGAAAGGATAAGTGACCTGGAAGATAAAATAGTGGAAATAACTACTGCAGAGCAGAATAAAGAAAAAGAATCAAAAGAATTGAGGACAGTCTCAGAGACCTCTGGGACAACATGAAATGCACCAACATTCGAATCATAGGGGTCCCGGATTAGAAGAGAAAAAGAAAGGGACTGAGAAAATATTTGAAGAGATTATAGTTGAAAACTTCCCTAATGTGGGAAAGGAAATAGTTAATCAAGTCCAGGAAGAGCAGAGAGTCCCATACAGGATAAATCCAAGGAGAAACATGTCAAGACACATATTACTCAAACTATCAAAAATTAAATACAAAGAAAAAATATTAAAAGCAAGGGAAAAACAACAAATAACATACAAGGGAATACCCATAAGGTTAACAGCTGATCTTTCAACAGAAACTCTGCAAGCGAGAAGGGAGAGGCAGGACATATTTAAAGTGCTGAAAGGGAAAAACGTACAACCAAGATTACTCTACACAGCAAGGATCTCATTCAGATTCAACAGAGAAATTAAAACCTTTACAGGGCTTCCCTGGTGGCGCAGTGGTTGAGAGTCCGCCTGCCAATGCAGGGGACACAGGTTCGTGCCCCGGTCCGGGAAGATCCCACATGCTGTGGAGAGTCTGGGCCCGTGAGCCATGGCCGCTGAGCCTGCGCGCCTGGAGCCTGTGCTCCACAATGGGAGAGGCAACAACAGTGAGAGGGCCATGTACCGCAAAAAAAAAAAAAAAACTTTACAGACAAGCAAAAGCTAAGAGAACTCAGCACCACCAAACCAGCTTTACAACAAATGCTAAAGGAACTTCTCTAGACAGGAAACACAAGATAAGGAAAAGACCTACAATAACAAACCCCAAACAATTAATAAAATAGCAATAAGAATATACATATCGATAACTACCTTACAAGTAAATGGGTTAAATGCTTCAACATAAAGACATAGACTGGCTGAATGGACACAAAAACAATGCTGTCTACAATAGAACCACTTCAGACCTAGGTACACATACAGACTGAAAGTGAGAGGATGGAAAAAGATATTCCATGCAAATGGAAATCAAAAGAAAGCTGGAGTAGCAATTCTCATATGAGACAAAATACACTTTAAAACAAAGACTATTATAAGAGACAAAGAAGAACACTACATAATGATCAAGGGATAAATCCAAGAAGAAGATATAACAATTATAAGTATTTATGCATCCAACATAGGAGCACCTCAATACATAAGGCAAATGCTAACGGCTATAAAAGGGGAAATCAACAGTAACACAATCACAGTAGGGGACATTAACTCCCCACTTTCACCAATGGACAGATCATCCAAAATGAAAATAAATAAGGAAACACAAGCTTTAAATGACACATTAAACAAGATGGACTTAATTGATATTCATAGGACATTCCATCCAAAAACAACAGAACACACTATCTTCTCAAGTGCTCATGGAACATTCTGCAGGATAGATCATACCTTGGGGCACAAATCAAGGCTTGGTAAGTTTAAAGAAACTGAAATCATATCAAGTATCTTTTCCAACAACAATGTTATGAGACTAGATATCAATTACAGGAAAAAGTCTGTAAAAAATACAAACACGTGGAGGCTAAACAATACACCACTTAATAAGCAAGAGATCACTGAAGAAATCAAGGAGGAAAACAAAAAATATCTAGAAACAAATGACAATGAAAACATGATGACCCAAAACCTATGGGATACAGCAAAAGCAGTTCTAAGAGGGAAGTTTATAGCAATACAAGCCTACCTCAAAAAAACAAGAAAAATCTCAAATAAACAAACTAACCTTACACATAAAGCAATTAGAGACAGAAGAACAACAACAACAAAAAAAAAACATCAAAGTTAGCAGAGGGAAAGAAATCATAAAGATCAGATCAGAAATAAATGAAAAATAAATGAAGGAAACAATAGCAAAGATCAATAAAACTAAAAGCTGGTTCTTTAAGAAGATAAACAAAATTGATAAAGCATTAGCCAGACTCATCAAGAAAAAAAGGGAGAAGACTCAAATCAATAGAATTAGTAATGAAAAAGAAGTAACAACTGACACTGCAGAAATACAAAGGATCATGAGAGATTACTACAAGCAACTATATGCTAATAAAATGGACAACCTGGAAGAAAGGGCAAATTCTTAGAAAAGCACAACATTCCGAGATTGAACCAGGAAGAAACAGAAAATATAAACAGAACAATCACAAGCACCAAAATTGAAACTGTGATTAAAAATCTTCCAACAAACAAAACCCAGGACCAGATGGCTTCACAGATGAATTCTATCAAACATTTAGAGAAGAGCTAACACCTATCCTTCTCAAACTCTTCTAAAATATAGCAGACAGAGGAACACTTCCAAACTCATTCAATAAGGCCACCATCACCCTGATGCCAAAACCAGACAAAGATGTCACAAAAAGAAAACTACAAGCCAATATCAATGATGAACATAGATGCAAAAATCCTCAACAAAATACTAGCAAACAGAATCCAACAGCACATTAAAAGAATCATACACCATGATCAAGTGGGGTTACCCCAGGAATGCAAAGATTCTTCAGTATATGCAAATCAATCAATGTGATACACCATATTAACAAATTGAAGGAGAAAACCATATGATCATCACAATAGATGCAGAGAAAGCTTTCAACAGAATTCAACACCAATTTATGATAAAAACCCTCCAGAAAGTAGGCATAGAGGGAACTTACTTCAACATAATAAAGGACATATATAACAAATCCACAGCCAGCATCATCCTCAATGGTGAAAATTGAAATCATTTCCACTAAGATCAGGAACAAGAAAAGGTTGCCCACTCTCACCACTATTATTCAACATTGTTTTGGAACTTTTAGCCACAGCAATCAGAGAAGAAAAAGAAATCAAAGGAATCCAAATCAGAAAAGAAGTAAAGCTGTCACTGTTTGCAGATGACATGATACTATACATAGAGAATCCTAAAGATGCTACCAGAAAACTACTAGAGCTAATCAATGAATTTGGTAAAGTAGCAGGATACAAAATTAATGCACAGAAATCTCTGGCATTCCTATACACTAATGATGAAAATCTGAAAGAGAAATTAAGGAAACACTCCCATTTACCATTGCAACAAAAAGAAAAAAATACCTTGGAATAAACCTACCTAAGGAGACAAAAGACTTGTATACAGAAAACTATAAGACACTGATGAAAGAAATTAAAGATGATACAGATGGAGAGAGATACCATATTCTTGGACTGGGATAATCAACAATATAATAATCAACATAGTGAAAATGACTATACTACCCAAAGCAATCTACATGTTCAATGTAATACCTATCAAAATACCAATGGCATTTTTCACAGAACTAGAACAAAAAATTTCACAATTTATTTGGAAACACAAAAGACCCCAAATAGCGAAAGCAGTCTTGAGAAAGAAAAATGGAGGTGGAGGAATCAGGCTCCCTGACTTCAGACTGTACTACAAAAATCAAGAGAGTATGGTACTGGCACAAAAACAGAGATATAGATTAATGAAACTGGATAGAAACCCCAGAGATAAACCCATGTACATATGGTCACCTTATTTTTGATTAAGGAGGCAAGAATATAAGGAGAAAAGACAGCCTCATCAATAAGTGGTGCTGGGAAAACTGGACAGCTACATGGAAAAGAATGAAATTAGAACACTGCCTTACACCATACACAGAAATAAACTCAAAATGGATTAGAGATCTAAATGTGAGGCCAGACACTAACAAACTCTTAGAGGAAAACATAGGCAGACACTCTATGACATAAATCACAGCAAGATCCTTTTTTACCCACCTCCTATAGAAATGGAAATAAAAAGAAAAATAAGCAAATGGGACCTAATGAAATGTAAAACCTTTTGCATGACAAAGTAAACCATAAACAAGATGAAAAGACAACACTCAGAATGGAAGAAAATATTTGCAAATGAAGCAACTGACAAAGGATTAATCTCCAAAATTTACAAGCACCTCATGCAGCTCAATATCGAAATAACAAACAACCCAATCCAAAAATGGGCAGAAGAGCTAAATAGACATTTCTCCAAAGAAGATATACAGATTGCCAACAAACAGATGAAAGAATGCTCAATACCATTAATCATTAGAGAAATGCAAATCAAAACTACAATGAGGTATCACCTCACACCAACCAGAATGACCATCATCAAAATATCTACAAACAATAAATGCTGGAGAGGGTGTGGAGAAAAGGGAACCCTCTTGCACTGTTGGTGGGAATGTAAATTGATACAGCCACTATGGAGAACAGTATGGAGGTTCCTTAAAAAACTACAAATAGGACTACCATACGATCCAGAAATCCCACTCCTGGGCATATACCTTGAGAAAACCAGAATTCAAAAAGAGTCATGTACCAAAATATTCATTGCAGCTCTATTTACAATAGCCAGGACTTGGAAGCAACCTCAGTGTCCATCGACAGATGAATGGATAAAGAAGATGTGGCACATATGTACAATGGAATATTACTCAGCCATAAAAAGAAATGAAATTGAGTTTTTTGTAGTGAGGTGGACGGACCTAGAGTCTGTCATACAGAGCGAAGTAAGTCAGAAAGAGAAAAACAAACACCATATGCTAACACATATATATGGAATCTAAAAAGAAAAAAAATGGTTTTGAAGACCCTAGGGGCAGGATGGGAATAAAGATGCAGACGTACTAGAGAATGGACTTGAGGACATGGGGAGGGGGGGAGGGTAAGCTGGGACAAAGTGAGAGAGTGCCATGGACATATACACTACCAAATGTAAAATAGATAGCTAGTGGGAAGCAGCTGCATAGCACAGGGAGATCAGCTCGGTGGTTTGTGACCACCTAGAGGGGTGGGATAGGGAGGGTGGGAGGTAGGGAGATGCAAGAGGGAAGAGATATGGGGATATATGTGTATGTAAAGCTGATTTACTTTGTTATATAGCAGAAACTAACACACCATTGTAAAGCAATTATACTCCAATAAAGATGTTAAAAAAAAAAAGAAGACCTAAATATAAGAGCTAAAACTATAAAAGTCTTAGAAGAAAACAGAGGACTACGTCCTCATTACCTAGAATTTGACAGTGGTTTCTTAAATATGACACTACAAGCAAAAAAGAAAATTGGTAAATTAGATTTCACCAAAATTTTAAAACTTTTGTTCATCAAAAGACACTACCAAGAAAGTGAAAAAAAAAACAACCCACAGAATGTAAGAAAATATGTGCAAATAATATATCTGATAAGTATCCAGAGTGTATGAAGAACTCTTACACCTCACAAACAAAAAGAGAAACAACCCAATTAAAAATAGATAAAGGCCTTGAAGAGACATTTCTCTAAAGAAGATATGTAAATGATCAACAATCACATGAAAACAAGCTAAATGCCATTAGTCATTAGGAAAATGCAATTCAAACCGCACAAAATACCACTTCACACCCACTAGGAGAGCTATATTCAAATAAATGAAAAACAACAAGTGTTGGGAGAGGTGAATAAATTAGAACCCTCATACATAGCTGGCGGGAATGTAAAACGGTGCCGCTGCTATGAAAAACAACTGGCAGCTCCTCAATAAATTCAACATGAAATTACCATATGACTCAACAAATCCAAACCCGGGTCTATACCCAAAAGAATTAAAAACAGATGCTTAGACAAAACAGACAAATATTCATGGCAGCAGTATTCACAATAGCCAAAAGATGGAAACAATCCAAATGTCTATTAACTGATTAATGAATAAACAAAATGTGGATATCCATACAATGGACTATAATTATTCCATAAAAAGGAATGAAGTACTGATATATGCTACAACATTGTTGAACTGCAAAACATTATGCTGCGTGACAGCTAAGTAAAACGCGACACAAAAGGCTGCATATTGTATTCCATTTATATGGAATATCCTGAATAGGCAAATCCATAAAGACAAAGAAAAGATTAGTGTTTTTCAGGAGCCGAGAGGAGTGGGGAATGGGAAGTGACTGATTCATGGGGTTTCCTTTTCGGGTGATGAAAATGTTACAGAACTATATAGTTGTGTATGGTTGCACAACATTCTGAATGTATTAAACACCACTGAATTGTTTTAAATGGTTAAAATTGTTTAAATCGTTAAATGTTTTAAAATGGTTAAAATAATGAATTTTATGCTATGTATGTTTTACCATAATTAAAAATTCAGCTGAAAAAATATTATCATCAATTTGTTAGAGATCACAAAGTAGGTGATTTATTAAATGAAATATTAAGTGAGAGAGTCCATCTTACACTGAAAAACTGAGGAGTCAGTTCTTTTGTGTGCCTATAAAAGAATCCTAATTATGTAAGTGTCCACAGAATAGAGAATAATGGCAAGAAAAGTGAAAGAAGAAAGATGAAGGAAAAAAAGTACTAGTTGATGCAGTTGTGTGTTGTCCTTGATGAAACCAACTGTTAGAGCATTTAACTAAAATAAGTATACTTTTAGCTTCACCTTGCATATACATTTTTCCATTGTAAATTGATGTGCAGAATTGGAAGTTCTCAAGAAGCTGTTGCTACTCCCCAGATGTCAGGAAAAGGGAAACACTTTCTTCTTCTTCAGTCAGTCTATGGCATCATACTTTAACACTGCACAGCCCACCAGCTACATAATCTCCTGAAGGAGTACAAAGTGGCTTCTACCATCCTTACTCTCAATCAAAGGAGAAGAAATACTAATCTTGATTCCTCAAGGATATGCAATGGGACCTCTGTAGTAGGTGGCAGAGATTTTAGTTAGAGAAGTAATATGAGTTTCCAATTGGAAATTTTGTCATTTCCAGTTACTGCCTACTCTACTTACTGTGTGACTTTGAGCAAATCACTCAACCTCTCTGAAACCTCCTCATCCATAATATGGGGATAATAGAACCTACTTTATACTATTACTGTGATAATTGAGTGGGTTAATGCATATAAAGCATTTAGAATAGTTTGACACGGGAAAGTGTAGGCAACTAAGGCCTTGGCATCAGGGCAGATAGAGTCATTTCAATTGATAAAAAGTAGAACAGGAGCAGAGTTAGCCCTAGAGGTAAGGGACTGGCCACAACTAGGTAACAGAAATTAGAGGTCAGCTTAGTCACCCAGCAAGTGATTAAATGAAATCCAGGTCCAGGACAGAAAACCGTCCGAAACTGGACCACCCAAGATAAAGATTAGGTAGGAAGGCTGAAGTCCAAAACTCACCCAAGAGCTCCCTGTACCAAGATTCCCCCAACCCAGCCACCAGTCATAGAAATCACAAAGCACCATTGTCAAGCCCCTCTTAATAACTAAGAGGTGGCCCCAAACCAAGATCTAGTGTTACTTCTAACTGGCTGTTGGCTTTAGGGGACTGAGCCACCAGATAGCAAATTACCAGATTACTAGCAGCAGCTGGGCCAAGCTGGAGACAGCAGAGATTGACAATCAAGTTATCACCCTCATTCAGCAGAAGATGAAGCTAAGGCTTAGTGAAATTAACTGATTTGTGTAAGACCATGCAGCCAGGAAATGATGGGGCCAAAAATTCGACACAGAACTGTAATATTCAAATCCTGGAAGATCTGTTCAGAAGAGTGGAGCCTGCTAGTTACTTGCAGCTAACCTACAGCAGGCTTAGACAATGACTATTCTTTTTGTTCATAGGCATTATTCCAAATCCTATTCACCTTTGCTGCTCATAGCGTGGCCCATGGAGCGACTGCAGCAACAACTTAGAAACTTGTTAAAAATGCAGACTCTCAGGCCCCAGCCCAGACCTACTGAATCAGAACCTGGTTTTAAGAAGATTCTCAGGTGATCTGATGTACATTAAACTTTGAGAAGAACTGCTCTACACCACGCTGCCTCTCTCCTTCTCACAGAAGTTTCTTTTTTTCTGAAGGTATAACATAAATCAAGAACAAAAAGTATTTTGTATCATGGGGGGAAAAGAGAGAATTTCAGAGGAGGGAGAGTTCAGAGGAGGCAAAGACCTTGCAGCTGAAGAGACTTGGGGGTAGTGTGTTTGACCTGATCTTTGAAGAAAGGGTAGGACATGTACAGGCGATGATGGGGAACCGGGTGACCTTTACACAGGGAACAGGAAAAATCCCCAAGGCCGGAGAGTGTCGAACATGCAGGAAAATGGCAGGTGGTTCTGTCTGGCTGGAGCCTAAGGCATGTGAGGAGCAATGAAAATACATGCTTGAAAGAAAAATTAGGGACAGGATAGAGCATTTATTAGATGACAGGAATTAGGACTTTATTGTGTAGACATGCCCTACAGTTGAAGGGTTTCGAGCGGAGGACCAACGGGCTCAAAATTAATGTGTAAAAAGGTTAATTTATAGTAGGTTCTATTTCTATGGAGGACCAAAAAGGAATCCTGAACTCTAGTGGTAAATGAAAGGTAGTAAGAGGGAAGACTTGGGGAGGGGCGGCGGTGGGAATAAAGAGGAGATGCAGGATAAGAGCCATGGTATGGGGGCTTCCCTGGTGGCGCAGTGGTTGAGAGTCCGCCTGCCGACGCAGGGGACACGGGTTCGAGCCCCGGCCCGGGAAGATCCCACGTGCCGCGGAGTGGCTGGGCCAGTGAGCCATGGCCGCTGAGCCTGCGCGTCCGGAGCCTGAGCTCCGCAAAGGGAGAGGCCACAACAGTGAGAGGCCCGCGTAGCGCAAAAAAAAAAAAAACCGCATACAAAAAAAAAAAAAAAAAAAAAAAAAAGAGAGCAGTGATATGGAGACCTTCAGGCCCATGCAGCTAACAGGATGGAACGCTTCCAGTTGTACCCCTCCTTCAGTACCTACTCCTTAGCGCCATAGTGCTCTGTGAAGGCGGAGACTTACTGTGTACCTATGGTTAAAACATACACATTTAGAACCCAGTGGAGCCCCTGCAGTGTCTGACCCATTGTAAATGCCCCCACATTTGTGTTGAATGTTTCTGAATATATGCTGAATATCAGGCAACAAGTTATGTAGCCTGAGAGCTGAGATCTGAAAACTATATTCTCAACTTGGTAATTATTCCATTTAGTAGAATTCTCTCCCTTCGTAGATCCCTTCCATCGAAATGGCATTTAACTCAAAAAAGCAGCAGGGAAATGCATATTTACATTGAAAATTGTCCAATTTAAATGACTGACTACTGCAGCAAAGTGAAAGCTTTTGCAGATGTCTGATTGCCCTTGATGAACTGCCAAAGTTTAATTTTCTAAACTTACAACATGAAGACTAGCCTGAACTCATTATAACCCCACGAAGGTGTAGGCATCTGTCAGACCTGTAGCTGGCTTGTTCACTCTCCCTCAGAGAAATACCATCTTAACTGCAATTACTACTTCTTAAAATGTCCCGGGCTTCCCTGGTGGTGCAGTGGTTGAGAGTCCACCTGCCGATGCATGGGACGCGGGTTCGTGCCCCGGTCTGGGAAGATCCCACAGGCCACGGAGCGGCTGGGCCCGTGAGCCATGGCTGCTGAGCCTGCGCGTCCGGAGCCTGTGCTCCGCAACGGGAGAGGCCACAGCAGTGAGAGGCCCGCATATCGCAAAAACAAACAAACAACAACAAAAAAAATGTCCCACTAATTCTTTTTTCCACTTTCTCCTCTCTCTCTCTCTCCTTCTCCCTCCTATAATATAAAAACTCATTAAGGGGGCTTCCCTGGTGGCGCAGTGGTTGGGAGTCCGCCTGCCGATGCGGGGGGCGGGGGTTCGCGCCCCGGTCCGGGAGGATCCCACGTGCCGCGGAGCGGCTGGGCCCGTGAGCCGTGGCCGCTGGGCCTGTGCGTCCGGAGCCTGTGCTCCGCAGCGGGAGAGGCC
>NW_006786333.1:449497-506135 GCF_000442215.2 Lipotes vexillifer
AAAAAAAAAAAACAACTCATTAAGAACAAGAATCAGGATTACTTGTTATTTAGCTCTAGACCAGGGTTACTCCTAGTGCAGTATGACATGTCGAGTCAGATAATCTGGGGGTTGGGGGAGATTATGCTGTGCCCTTTGGGTTGTTTAACAGCATCCAGATGCCACCTTCTACCCACTAGATGCCACTTTCAACCCATTACCTCCACCCCCCACCGCTACCAGTTGTGACAACCCCAAATATTTCCAGACATCGCAAATGTCCCCTGGGGGCCTAAATCACCCCTGATGGAGTACCACTGCTCTAGCGCACTGCAAACTGCAGGTACACGGTTCATACTGAGTAATATCATAAATGCAAGAGAGACCTGGGGATTCCTTAGAAGGCTGGGAATCCTGATGTGCGTTTCTTTGGGTTCATTATTTGGAGCATCTTAACCTAATCAAACCACAGCTCTCCTAAATATGCTCTGCAGTTAATAATTTCCACTCTAATGAGTTCTCTTAAGTGTCCCACAGAATCATCCAGGATTCCAAGTTATCCTGGAAAATGTTCACTTTGCATTGGAAAGTGATATTTGAGTTCCATGCCAACAGGACATAGCGTACCTAACTAAGGAATCTTCATGAGAGGTTGCACATATATAACCAATTAAAAATCTCTTTAACGGAGAACTCAAGTAGTGAATAAAAGCGAGAATAGAAGACTACACCCAGCAGAGGAGGAATTACAGTTACCGCAGGGCTGGGGAAACCTTGAAAAGAAACAAGCAAAGCACTGTCAATATGCCTTTTCATCAGATTTGATTCACATAGCCTCAAACCTAAGGAGTTTCATCCAAAATTCTCAATGCAGTTTAGCAGGAGCCAGACCACACTATTGAAACATTGAACTTCAGAAGTAAACCGAAACCCAGGCAAGTTTTGCCAGCTCAGACCAAAGCCACACTTACAAAGATGACCAGACCAGTAAGAAAGCTAGCATGGAAATGGGGTTTTCAGTATTTCTGCATTTGCCGGCACTGGTTATTGGTCCTGCCAAGTCTTCAGTCACACATTCAAGCCCTTGAAAACTTAGAATCCTTTGGGATTCTAAAGTGCCACTCATACATTGTTTGTTTGTGATTTTGGACCCCTGAGTAAATACTACAGCAAATCTTTCACAGTTATCTTAAGGGCAATAGACTTTAGAATTTGGAAGAAACAGTTACAGATAATTTTTCTCTAAAAAATTTAGTTGTGCTATTATAATCTGTTTCTCATTATATTTGTGCTATTCAAATCATGCATAGCCCATAAAATCTCAGAAAGACACACAAATAACAAGAATTGAAAAAGCATAATGGCATTCCATAGTCCCAAACTCTTCATAGAAGGCAACTGCAAAAATATACAGCTCTTATTTACCTCCTTCTGGATCAAGTTCTATACAATTATTCTGGCAGAAATTCTCCCTATCCTATATGAAGGGCCACAAGTGACAGATACTCAGAAAATAGCAAACAACCATGTGGGTAAATGAACATTCGAATGCATGGACTAGGCAGACAAGTGATAGGAATAACCTCTTCTTGTGTGTCTGTCCACACACAGGGTGAGACATGAAGATGTCACCACCTCAATTTCCATCAGAATAAAAAATTATGGAAGAGAGATATTAGTAACCATTTCAACAGATTATCTCCATTGTAAGTTTACTTATTCACTTGATGTTTCTTGAACACAGCCTGTGTGAGAGACACGTTTCCTGGTTTTAATGTGCTTACGCGTAAAGGAGAAATAATAGGTTCATGACAATTAGTTAGCCAATAAGGTATAAGAATAATAAGTGCAATAAGAGATGTTAAAGAGATTGCAGTGGGGATTTAGAGGAAAGACAGATTGATTTCTGCTCTAGGAATCAAAGCAGCCTCCATGGAAAAGATAACACTTACTCTGGAACTTCAAGGTCTAGCTTGAATGCATTCCTAAATGAAGGCTTCACAATTCCTATTGTCAAAATACTTCCCAGAAGCACTTTTTTCCAGATTCTACCATAACTTTGTTATTGGTAAATGTCTGTCTTTGCACTAGAGGAAGCTCTTTGAGGGCTGAAATGTGTAGTTGTCATATCTCAGTTGTGCTGTTGTCACCCAGCACAAAACCTACTCATCATAGCTACTTAGTAAACATCATAGATTTGACGTGACCAGAAAAGTGAGACGTTTTGTTGAAAATTGCCATTATCTGTGTGATTCACTGCAGTGGAAGCTTGCTGCCCCTCGCTTTTCGCTGGCCTTGGAGTTCTCACAGTCTATCATGAGCAATTAAGAACACAATCCCCAACAACTAGAATTAGAAGGAAACGTGGTTGCCCTACACCTCTAACACTCCCTAAAATGTACCTCACTTCTCGCCTTGACTCACTTCACCCCAAGGGAGAAGGAATGGCTTATCGGACTGATGAATTTGAGAAGAATTTGGCATTCTCTCCCATTCCTTCCTCTAGGAGCTAGCTTTAGGCACAGGTCTGCACCCACATGAGGAGGCCTATCTTAGTCTGGCACTGCCTGGAACTGGGTGTGTATAAAAGTCTGATGGATCCTAGGATTCAATGTACAGACAATTTCAGTCTCACACTAACCTACTTCTTCCCACTTTATTACTGATAAAGATCATCCTCTGTATTCAAATCTGTCTACCATTGGTAGAATGTAACTAACCGTATTACCAGGAATATGTGTCTATTTTGTTGAATGATTATATCCCAGCTTCTAGAACAGTGCCTGGCCCATAATAGGCAATCAATAAATATTTGACCATTTGCTGAATTAACTTGTTCAAAACCTCCTCAAGAGAGGGGATACTATTTACTGGTCCCCAATGAAAGCCCCAAAACTACATCAAATAGATATTTAATAAATATGTGCTAAGTGAATGAATGCATGGTCTTCTCACTGATCACAACTTGTATATATTTGCAAAAATCTTATCCTGCTCATTATATTTTAAAAGATATATGGTTTAAGACATGATTTTTTCCTATATTCTAACATTATAGTTTTGTTTAGCTAAGGAGAATGTTGAACTTTGCCAATGACATTAATTTGTATAGCAAGTGCTCAGTGCT
Organism: Lipotes vexillifer; assembly: GCF_000442215.2. Taxonomy (NCBI): domain Eukaryota; kingdom Metazoa; phylum Chordata; class Mammalia; order Artiodactyla; family Lipotidae; genus Lipotes; species Lipotes vexillifer. The sequence goes on from NW_006786333.1 coordinate 452,604, forward strand.
GGTTCTAATTGGCACCCAGGCCCAGCTCCAGTCTTTACTTGTGGAATAGATTTAACCAGGGATACTTGTTCCCCTATACAGCCAATCAAGTGTAGTCCCATGTGCTGCCAGAGTGTAAGCTGTCCAGAGAAAAATAATACAAGTGTGTTTTTAGCTAATAGGGATCTTCACTCTATTACAAGATTCCAATCTAAGGGTTTCCATTTTGCACATAAGTAGCAAGAAGATAGGAACAGGTACTTCTAGAACCTGAACTTCAGCAAATAATAATGTGAAATAACCTTGTTATCTTGCTATCTTTCTGCTTTTGTGTTATTTGCTATTTAAGAAAAAAATGAGGAAAATGGAGACAGGAAGAAAATTACTTTTTTCTTCTTTGGAAATGAATTATAAAGTCATTTTGGTAAATTAAGACCAAAGTGAGTATCCAAAAATGAATGTATCAATGAAAAGCTTTAAGATAATTATTCAGTATTTTCAAGAATTTAAAAAATTTTTAGACTAATTTAAGATTAGTTTAATTTTATGTGTGGACTAATTTAAGATCCCCATGTGGGCAAGAGCTCTGATACAATTGACAAAAACTCCTTGCAGTCTTAGAGAATATCATATGAAGTGAAGTAAGTCAGACAGAGAAAGACAAATATTAGATGATATCACTTATATGTGGAATCTAAAAAATAGTACTAATGAACTTATTTACAAAACAGAACAGACTCAAAGACATAGAAAACAAACTTATGGTTACCAAGGGGGAGAGAGAAATTAGGAGTATGGGATTAACAGATACACACTACTATATATAAAATAGACAAATAACAAGGATTTACTGTGTAACACAGAGAACTATATTCAATATCTGGTAATAACCTATAAAAAGGAATCTAAATATATATATATATGTAACTGAATCACTATGCTGTATATGTGAAACTAACACAATATTGTAAATCAACTATACTTCAATAATTAATAAATAAATATTCTTTATGGTCTTGATAAACTTAAAACTGACATGGATCTTGAAGATGCAAATAAACAGCTGAAAGTATTTTTAGGTATACAGTAGTATCATGTTGCCTGACCAAATAAATGATTGTAATAAAAAATGGGTTTGGGCTCAAGATGCTAAGATATTCCCATTTGTTTTTGTTTTTGTTTTTCCTATGATAAAGCACTTTAAATCAGTCATTTGTCTCCTCAATATGTTCTTTGAGAGTCAAATTAGGAGGCCAAACATTTTCACATCTGTAATTTATTTAAATTACAGAAAAGTAGATGTGAGGAGAGAAGATTTTAAAAGGCGGGGGGGAGGATAGAGTTGGTTGTGCAGACTAAACAAACAGAGGGAAAAAACAATCATCCAAGTCTGAGAAATCAGCACAGATCAATAAACAGGAGGAAAAAAATTAGAATCTGAAGTTAACAAAGATAAGAGTGTAGAAAGAAAGACAGGCCAAAGGTAGCAACTTCTAGATGATGAGTTCACTGAAAATGACCTGAGAGAAATCTCTGAAACCCCTTACCCCTGTCCCTATATCCCTGCAACAGCAAAAGCAGTAGTGTTCCTCGGAGAGAGTATTGTTAATCAAACTGCAGCAAAAACGTTTATGGCTGCAAAAGCCTGCTGTATCTGGATTTATCATTTTCACTCATCTATTCCTTTGTATGTCTCTGTCCTTCCAATGTGTTTGGTCCCAAGACTCTTATCATGCTTAATAGTGACAGACGAGACGGGGCTTGGCATTCATGGTCTATTAAAGGAGTCCACAAATACTTTGACACTCCTCCACTAGAAATGTGGGGTCTATAACCCTTCCCCTTGAATGTGGGTGGGCTCTGTATCTACTTTGACCCATAGATTATGGAAGAAAAGCTGTGACAGTCTCTGAGCCCAGATCTTAATTAATAGACCAGCAGTTCTATTTCCTGTCTCTTGAAACACTTGCTCTTGGAACCCAGATACCATGTTTTGAGAAATCCCAAGCATCCAAAAGGACAGGCCCACACAGAAAGGAAACAAGACCCCCAGCCTTGTTTCCCAGCTGAGCTATCAGCTAACAATCAGCACCAGCTTGTTATCCATGGAATGACCCATCTTGGAAGAGGTTCCACCAGCCACAGTCAAACTGCCCCAGCTGACATCATGTGGAAAAGAGAACAGTCATCCCTGCCAAGCCCTGCCCAAATGGCAGATTTTGAAGCAAAATAAATAGTGTTGTTTTAAGCCACTAGGTTTTGGTGTGGTTTATTACACAGCAACTTATAAATAGACAGTCCTCCAGCAGAATAAGTACATTTCATGTCATCAAAGCATCTCTGAAATTAGATAAAGGTTGCAAGAGGAAGGATGATTTAGTATCTAGAAGAGGTGAAGAAATATTTTCTCTTTCTGTCTCTCATCTTTAAGGTTCTGTCCTTCAATCTTTTGTTTTACTATTGTGAAAGCAAAAAAAAAAAAGCCTTCAACTAGAACCTTCTGTCCTTGGTTACATGTGCTTCATTGACTCACATGGCTGTTTGAGACCTCAAAACATGAGAAACAATGACTAAGCTAAGCAAGTGAGACAAGGCTCATATGTACTAGTCAGTTTGTTCCCAGGATGCCTGTTTGCCATTTGTAGCTGTAGTCTTCAGAAAAGTCTTAACTGACAGAGGATGTTTAAACTGACTTATTTTGATTCTAAAGAGCTAGTCAAAAAAATTTCTATGAGCAACTTCCCAGACATTTGTGCATGCCCACTTCATTTTCTTTATTAGTTATCAATTTGAAACTCAGCAGCAAGATAGTAGGAATCAAGCTAATCTGGTAAAGCCATTCAACAGCCTGTTTGGCTTCTGCATGTAGAAACCACTGCCTCTTTACGCACATCACATGTCAGTGCAAGCACTGCATTTCCCAACACTGCTCTGCCATGTGCTGATCTGTCTCCCACGCTGGTCTACCCGTGCCTGGAGAGAAAGAGCCAGGCCTCACCGTCTTTGTACACCCAGTTCTCAACAGTGTTTGGCATATACAGCAAGTCTCCTACATACGAACCTTCAAGTTGCAAACTTTCAAAGATTTGAATGTGCCCCTGTATGCATGCTGTTGTACTGTACTATACTGTAAGATAAAAAATGTTTTCTTTATTTTTTGTGTTTGTTTGTTTTTTATGTATTATTTGTGTGAAAAGTATTATAAACCTATTACAGTACCTATATAGCCGATTGTGTTAGTTGGGTACCTAGGCTAACTTTGCTGGACTTACGAACAAATTGGACTTACGAATGTGATCTCAGAACAAAACTCATTCGTATGCAGGGGACTTACTGTAGTGCCAATATGTATTTATAAATGAACTACTTAGTAAAATGACTAATGTGCATATGTAAATGTAGTCTAAAGTTGCTCACAGATGAGCAGCCAATTCCTGATGGAAAAATGGCAAAGAAGTGTTTCTCCAGAGCTTTTCAATTGACTCTTTCTAAACACAAACGTGAATCCTACTCCTGACTCAGTGTCTTTGGATTGTACTTTGACAGTCAATCTTTATGACTATGACCAAAGTATATTTATTCTGGGTAATATTTAACTTACTCAAATACTTAATTTTTAAAAATTGGGGCCACTGGTAATATTTAATTTTTTCAATTGGGGTCACTTTAGTCCAACCAGAGTCAGAGGATGGATTAGTCATATGAGAAGACTAGACAAGGGTTTTCTGCATTTAATGGGTTCTTAGCTTCTGTTTAGACTTCTTCACCTTTCATAGGTAACAGTGATTACTGGCCGAAAGTGTGGGAACATTAAAATTTCAGAACATTTTTCAATTAAGAAAATTTTATTTCTAAAAGGGTGATTCCCCTTCTTAGAAGTCTGAATTTTCAGAGATAATTTTCATCAAGGAAAAAAATGAAAACATTATTTAGCTCAACAGACTTTTCTCTATTTCTATAAAAATTGCCCCAAATTCTGTTTTGTATAAGATTAATATTTTTTCTTGAACTTTCTTTATGTTAATATTGGCCCAGTACCTCTTTTCCATGCCTCTAATTTTCAAACTTCATGCGTGGGTTTGTTTTGGATATTTGTCTTATGAGAATCACATAGTACGGGATTGTTTTAATCCAATCACACAGACTTAATGGATGTGTTTGCTATATTTACATTTATCGTGATTACTGACATTTTTGGAGTGATTTATCCCGTTTTATTTTGCATTTTCTGTTTAACACCTTCTTTCCTTGATCCTTTTTCCCCTCTCCTGCCTTCTATTGGGTGAATAAAGATTTCTATGGTCCCTTTTCTCCCTCTACAGGTTTGGAAGTTAGACTGTAACTCTACTCTGGGTGTTACTTTTAATTGTTGAAATACATATTGTGACAGAGACTGGCTAACTGTTCATAAAACTTATTCTCCTTCACAGCTGGGCACACAGCTCAACTATCTTTGCCAGCCTCCCCTGAAGTTGGGAAGGTAGGACTACTGGACTGAGCGCTGGCCAAGCTGGTGGAATGTGTGTAGAAGTGAGGAGTGCCACTCCTGAGCTCGGTCCATTAGAACCTCCATCTCCCCCCACCCCCACTCCTTGCCAGCTATATGTCAATGCCCTAGGGAAATTTCTGAAAGCCTGTGTTGAAGATAAAGCACTTATGAGTCTGCTTTGTTGAATGATAATGTGGAACAGAGACATCCCATGAACTATCTCCGCCCCAGTTGGAATATAGGTTATCAAGAAATAGATTGTGTTGAACCACTGATTTTCCACAGCTAAAGTTACCTTAATTAATACTTCACTATAAATGTTCATTTAAAATTAGACTCATTTAGTATCTCTGACTAGCACTTAAACAAGAGCTTAACATGATGTGACTACCCACTGGACTCCTCTTTCATCATCTTTTTTTTTTTTTCGGTACGCGGGCCTCTCACTGTTGTGGCCTCTCCCGCTGTGGGGCACAGGCTCCAGACACGCAGGCTCAGCAGCCATGGCTCACGGGCCTAGCTGCTCCGCGGCATGTGGGATCCTCCCGGACCGGGGCATGAACCCGCGTCCCCTGCAATGGCAGGCGGACTCTCAACCACTGCGCCACCAGAAGGCCCATCTTATTATTATTTAGAGCTTCTTTTCACATTCTTCTTATTATTTCTTATTATATTATTTTCACAGTCGTTAATTAATTGCATTTATTCACATATTTTTAGCAAATTTTACTTTCACTATTGACTTCTATTAGATGTATGTTGAAGCTACTCAATCTAACTTTCATTTACCTTAAACTGCTTTTTATATTTTTATAACTCATCGTTTCTCTGTGCTGTGTTCTGGTAGAATTCCTCAGTGTTGTGTTCCAAACCATTTATTCTCTTGTCAGTTAAGACCAATGTAAACTTTACCCTCTGCTGGATTTTTATTTCCATAATTACATTTTTTACTTCCAAGATTCCCAGTTTGTTCTTTTCCATATTCACCTGTTCTTCTTTTTCATTTCTGCCTATTTTGCTTCAAGGTCTGTATTTTTTTAATATTTTAAATATGGTTTCTCTATCTTTGTTATATATTTGGAGCAGATAGTGAATTCCAAAGAACGAACTTAACACAACATTTTGACCAAAAGTTTATAGCACGTGAAAGTACAAACAAATAAACCTAGAATATAATAATTCAACCACAGTGGAATTTTTGTCACTGTTTCTCGTTTGTTTTCTCATTCAAGTTCAGGATGACATGTTGGAAAGATCAGGAACGTGTTAGGCGTTTTCCATCCAGTCATTCAGGGACCTCGGCTTTCAGAAGCACTGCTGCCTTCAACATAAGGTTCCCATAGTTGCTCTGGATGTTGCCGTCCCATGGGATCCCATGGGAAAGCCCATGGAGGAGCATTTGTGAAAGATTTTATGGGCCAGGCTTGGAAGTATCACACATGACTTCTGTTCAGATCCCACTGGAGTCATCATGGTCATATGACCCAGCCTAACCACAGGCTGGAAAGCACAGTAGCTGTGCCACTCTGTGTCCTGCTACTAGAAGTGGAACAACTTTTAGTAGGCACCTGGTACTTTCTGCTACAATTCCCAAAGGGCCACTCCACTGAAAAAGTGTACTAAATATAACAGTGATGTCTTCTAGTACTCTCCAGGATCTTAAAATACAAACAGTATCAAATGTCTTGACATTCAAATATACAACTTTTGTATTCCTTCCTTTAAAGTAACAGAAGTGTCCCCTGAGGTCACTTTATGCTCATTCTTAAGCTCACACGATGGTTTACAAACAAAGCAGATATGTTGTTAAAATTCTTAATTCTAACCTAAAGTTGTGTTTCTAGTACTCCCTCCATCAACCATGGAATGTGACCCAGGAGAGTCACTCCCATAGAAAGTCTCCCTAAGGTACATCTTTGGACTGAGGTTCCTATTTCTTTTTCCCATCTGTGTATTTCCTATAAGATATGTTATCCCAAACTTATTTATGAAATCTTTTCTTCCAGTCAACTTCTGAAAGTCTCATTTTCTTACGACAACAAGAAAGAACTTCAACTAGGAACTCAGCCAAGTTCTAATAATAATAATAGCAACAATTTATTGAGTGCCCAATACCGAGCAGGCACAGCGGTGCTAAGAGCCTTCACACTCATTTTCTCATTGAATTCTCTCAGCAATCCTGAGGATGCTCATTGTTATTACCATTTTCTAAATGACCAAACTAAGGCTCAGAGAGCTGGGAAAGTTGTTCAATGCCCCAATTAAATGTGACTGAGCTGGGACTCAAAACCAGGACAGACTCTAAATCCTACAGTCTGCTTTACAAACTACTTAAGGACTTTCTAGGTAAATGGATGCTCTATTTTAGCTAAGATTCCAACTCCAAATTACTATCAGCTCCTTTTCTTTGTTGAGCTAAGCTGTGCCTTGTGGGCTTCAAGAATCTCTCTGACCCATTTAGAATAATATCTAGACTAAAAGTAAACCTTTAGTAACCTGGCCCATGACACCTTTACCCTTAGCCACATTTGGTAGTTCTTGGCTATTGGGATCTTTTTGCTCTAATGTTAAGAAAAGACAGGAAAACAGAAAGCACCCTTCTCCCTAAGACTTCACTCTATCATCCAAAGCAGGATGACCCTGTAGGCTCCCTATACACCAAAGGCATGGGAGACAGGAAAGGCAGCAGAATGAATCATGAAAAAGAAAGACCTTTGACTGTATTGTACACCCTTGTATTAAAGACCCATGATATGACCTTGGTAACTCCATTTTGCCCTTGGCCAGGCCAGAGCTTCTCTATCTTGGAAAGCAAGGTAGGAATGCCTTGAACTCCCTCTTGGAGCACAGCTGACTAAACATTTTCGTCCCCAAAAGTTGTGATATTGTCCCCCTTGGGAGAGAATGCCCTAATTGAGAATCACTGTGACTTCTCTAAATCCAAACCAACCAAGATTCTGGTCTTTTGTAATTTGTGTTATTAAAGCAACAGGTTTCCTTTTCATTTTCAGGTGTAAATCTAGGTACTTTTAGGTACTTTTCAAGCCATACATGCATCTCACCACAAAATCTGATGTTATTGTTCCATGGTTGAGAATCACTGCTCAGAAAGATAGAGTAAATAATCAGCTGTTGTACCTTGAAATATATTACTTTATGAATTTGCCTTAAAGCCTTAGAAATGTGAGACTACAGGATGAGGTTACATAGAGAATTTCTCTTAACTTAAAATTGCTGAAAGATCTTAGTAAGTCCGTGGCATTTCTATTATGGATTTTACTATAAATAACTTTAATTCCCCATATACAATAAGCCCAATAAAAATGACATTTATTGAGAGCTTATAAGTGCCAGACACTGGGCCATGGGCTTTCATGCTAAGTGGAGGTGGAGTTCTCTCTCTTTTTTTTTTTTTTTCAGTACGTGGGCCTCTCACTGCTTGGCCTCTCCCGTTTATTAAAGACCTGTAGTTTTGCTAAATCTGGCAACTCTACAAGGAAGGTCTCTCTGAGGAGGTGATGTTTGAACTGAGAGCTGGATGATAAGGAGCCAACTGTCAAAGGATGAGCAAGGAAAGCATTCCAGGCAGAGAGAACTGAGGGCAAGAGTCAGGAGGTAGAAAGAGCTCGGTGTTTCAAGAAAAACTCAATTTACTGTGGTTGGGTAACTGACAAAGAGGAAGGTGGCATGAGATGAGGTTGGGAAAGTAGGCAAGAGTAGACTAAGTAGGTGTTGGGCTGCACCCTGCGGGCCTGCAAGGCCTGTGCTTGCCTAGCTTCAAGACAGAAGAAAGAGCCCAGAGTCAGCAACAGAGACATCAGTGGTTTAATGGATAGAGGGATCTTACATGTCTGAAGAAAGATCCTGGAGAGATACCCCACCGTGTACGGGGGAAGGCGGGCAGGACATGGTGGCAGTCTTTGCTGCGGGGGAGGGGGGGGTTGGGGGAAGGGGAGATTACCAGTTATAGGGGAACTGATGTCAGGTGGGCTCATTAGTTACCAGGGAAACTAGCAGAGGGGGACGCCCCTCACTGTCCCTTTGATAAGAACAATCACTAGGCCTTCTAAATTGCGGAAAATTTGGATTTTATTCTAAGTGCTGTAATTAGCCACTTGAGGGTTTTAAGCCAGGGTATTGTGTGTGTGTGTGTGAGTGGGTTGTGTATGTGTAGGGAGGATGGGGATGATATATGTGGCGTAATACTGATTTGTGGTACAAAAACGTATTCTAGAGAATGGATTGTAGGGCATTAAGTATGGAAGCAGGGAGGCTAGTGAGAATGTAGTCACAGCGATCCAGGCTGGAAAGGATGGTGGTTGGAGATGGAGAGAAATGAAATAATTCTGTATCTACTGTAGGTAGAGCCAACAGAACTTGCTAATGTACTTGCTGTTGGGGTTAATGAAAAGAGAGGGGCTTCCCTGGTGGCACAGTGGTTGAGAGTTCGCCTGCCGATGCAGGGGACACGGGTTTGTGCCCCGGTCTGGAAAGATCCCACATGCCGCGGAGCAGCTGGGCCCGTGAGCCATGGCCGCTGAGCCTGTGCGTCCGGAGCCTGTGCTCCGCAACGGGAGAGGCCACAACAGTAAGAGGTCCGTGTACCACAAAAAAAAAAAAAAAAAAAGTGTGAAAAAAGTTACATGAAAGAGGAAATTTCCCCTAATAAGTTTGGCAAGTTTTTGATGAAACGACACAGAGCTGTTCATCACAGAAAACCAAAACCAAAAACTGCAGGGATTAAAGTGGTTTTACTTGCAGTCAGATTTCATATAAAAACCAGAAAGTAAGATTGGCAGGTTTCGCTCTCCAAAGGGACACTCCAAAATTTTTGTGGGACACTCCCCCCAAAAATGTTTGCCCAAGCGCTCTTAAATAACATACACATGAAAACTGTGTCTATTTGCAGATCCCAAAACAACTATTTTTCAAACAAAATGTTTCTCCTGACCATCATAAAGACCAGTTTCTAATCACTAGATTGTGTTGGCAATAGCAGTCATTAAGATGAATGGAAAGGCACAACAATTCTTTTTCATCACGTCTTTGCCCACAAAAACACATTTTAATGTAGCTGTTATTTTGTTTTATGATAGGTGAATATACACTTGAATACGATAATAAGCCTATAAAAATGTTTTATGAACAGTACTATCTTAATGTCTGACTCTAAATGTGTAAAACTTGTCTTCATTTTTAGGATATCATTTTAAAAACATTTGTTAGCCTTCTATACTATCAAATATATGTGTTAATTATAAAACTTTTTAAAATTACATGATTATTGACCCACAAGTTAACAAATATATTTATTTTAATGATATATATAATTTTATCAAATTAAGTTCTTGACACTTAGTAGAAAAAAATGTATATGCCATAAAGGTTATCTTCACAAGAATCAAAAAAAGAGAAAAGACTTTAAAGTTTGTTTGGGATAGATATGTATATGTGTGTACATGGGTATGCGTGTGTGAAACTAAATGAAGAATCTTTGAAAATGACTTTATTAGAAAGTGAATTAGGAATGAAATGACTTAAGAACCATATCAACTTATTCCTAAGGGTCACTTCTCAGTAGTAAAAATTTTAATTCAAACCCATTACAATGCTAACCTTAAAGAAAGAAAAAATTTTAATGTATGTATAACTCATATATTTTTGATCCACAGGAGGCAATATGGTAGAATGGGTACCATCAAGAACTCTGGGGTATAGCATGGGTTCACATTCTCGATACCTCACTTACATTCTCTTAGGTGTTGGGAAAATTATTTAACTTCTGTAAACCTCGGTTACATCCTTCTCAAAACACAAGTGTTTATCATATCTCTACATCACATTGTGATTAGTACTAAATGAGGCATCGTATGTTAAGCATTTACTTGGTGCCTACCTCACACCAAAGCTTCAATAAATTTTACTGTTTGTTTATCATCATTAAGGAAGTCTGCATATCAGCCTAATAGATACTATGAAATTTACCATTTATAAGAAGAAGAAAGTAAAACAAATAACAAATTTGACCACAACATTCAGATTCAATCAATGCATTTTGACCACCTACTGGATACCAAACACAACCGTACTTAGTGATTTTATATGCAATTTTATTTATGATAGTGTAAGAAGTCATAAAAATAGTGATACAGTTAGTATGAATTTTCACATATTTAATTTCAATCATAGTTAATAATATTTAATATCATGCATATGTCATAATAAAATTTTCCCCCCAAAATGATGCATTTTCACATTTGTGTCCATACAACATGATAATATGGTTAACTGACAGAATATAAAGGTTTTGTAATCATGAAAGAAAAGTAGGGGCCACTGAATAATGGATAAAGCTTGCACTGAAAGCTAAGAGAACAGCTTCTAAACTCAGCAATGTGACAACATAAACTTGACCTCATCTCCTTGGCCTCAGTTCTCTGACATTGCACTAGATATTTTCTCAGGTTGTTTCCAAGACTGATTCTAGGCCATTAACTAGAATTTGCAAAGTAGAGAAAAACATCCGTAATTGGATTTCAACCCAAACACACTGTCACAGTGGCTTAGCTCGATTATCAGCTAAAAGCTAGAGAAATGTGAGGTCTGCCATCTGGAATTGAAGTACTACAATTCTCTGTAGCTGAAAATCAGGCTTGCTCTCCACTCCTGATGATGTCTCTTCTCCAACCCACTACAACGGGGGAAGGTTCTCATGAGTGGGCCCCTCCACCTTTCATTCGTAGGCCTTCTTACCTTTCTACACGTCAACAAGCCATCACCAAAAACGTTTGGGGGCTTTCCCTGGTGGCGCAGTAGTTGAGAGTCCGCCTGCCGATGCAGGGGACACGGGTTCGTGCCCCGGTCCGGGAGGATCCCACGTGCCGCGGAGCGGCTGGGCCCGTGGGCCAGTGCGCCCGAAGCCTGTGCCCCCCAAGGGGAAAGGCCACAACAGTGAGAGGCCCGCGTACCGCAAAAAAAAAAAAAAAAAAACGTTTGGGAAAATCAGACAGCTGAGCCTCAACAAAAAGTTCTAGCCTACTTCTGAAGCACATAGGCCTTGTTATTAGTCTCACTGGAGCAATCGTTCTAATGCAAGAGAATCCAAAATTCAAATGCCAAGAGTCACAGTAGTTCTATTATCCTACCTGAAAATTAAATCTTTCATCATCCACAAGCGGTACCTATTAGGCTTCAAAAGTAATAATAATTTTATAGATAGCACAGGAAGATCACCTCGGTGCTTTGTGTCCACATAGAGGGGTGGGATAGGGAGGGTGGGAGGGAGACACAAGAGGGAGGGGATATGGGGATATATGTATACGTATAGCTGATTCACTTTGTTATAAAGCAGAAACTAACACACCATTACAATGGTGTGCAATTATACTCCAATAAAGATGTTTAAAAAAAGTAATAATAATTTTTAAAACCACCTTCAGCCTTAATACTCATTTTTTAAATGAATTATGAAATTCTATTTCTATCCATTTCTTCTCTGGATATTTTGTATTTCTTACCTGTATCAGTTTCCTAGGGCTGCTCTAACAAATATCACAAACTTGGTAGCTTTAAAACAGAAGATACTAATTCTCTCATGATTCTTGAGGCTAGAAATCCAAAATCAGTGTCAGCAGGGCCATGCTCCCTCTGAAAGCTCTACAGGATCATTTCTCCAGTTTGTAGTAGTTCCAGGCATTCCTCGCCACAGGCATTGCTTGTGGCAACACAACTCCAATTTCTGCCTCCGTCTTCACATGGCCGTCATCTCTGTGTCTGTCTGTGTCTGAATTTTCCTCTTCTTATAAAGACACCAATCATATTGGATTAGGGCCCACCCTAACCCAGTACAACCTCATTTTAACCTAACCATACCTGAAACATCCCATTTCCAAATAAGATCACACTCACAGGTGCAAGGGTTAGGACTTTGGGGAACGTAATTCAACCCATAACACCACTCTTTTCTCTAATTATACTGGCAATGTAAATGCCGCAGCATGAAAATGCAAACAGGGAGGAAAAGTTTGTTAAGTAATTGAGCCTGGAGAGATATCACCCATATGTGATGTTACAAGTGTGGATAGTTGTTTGCGCCACTAGTCTACGAGTTTCCAAAGGGTAGGGACCAGAAGGATTGGACTGGCAGGGCAGATGGGGATTAGAGAACCCTGATGGGAGAATTGTCCCCACTTCTCAGAAAATTGTTCAGGCTTGAGCTCTAATCCAGTCACTTTGTGCTCTCTGAATAAGATAACCCCCTCAAGCAGCCAAGTCATCCTAAGGAGCTCTGATCCTATACCATATGGTTACATAGCAACAATCAAATCCTAATAATGGCCATCACTTACTGAATGCTTCCTGTGTGCCAGGCATTTGTTAGGTTTTGTGCTTTATAAATTATTTCATTCAGTCCTCACAAATTATCCTTAACTCCCAAACTGTAATGATGACTCCTACCTATTCTTCTCCGCACCAAAGCAGGAAGAGAAGCACTGCTAGCTTTTCTTTATTCCTCCCATTCACAGTGATGCTGTCATCTTTTGTACCTACCTTCACCCCCATATGTAGTGTTATTCTGTGCATAAGAATAATCATGAAAGATAAGCCATGTTTCATCCACCCTTCCCTGATACAGTGATCTTAGGAGGCCAATATAAACTAGCAATGATTTTCCTCAGTCATTATGGATTCAATTTTAAAAATGGAAGGCACCAAAACATATGTGTTTTTGTTCAAGAAACTAAGATAACTGAAATGATTTTATAACTTAAATGATAAAACTGTAGTCATTAAAACCATAAACAGAAATTAAGATTGTTTCAGGCTGCAGTTAATCCAGGTATTTCAGAATATAAACTTGTTCCTTCAAGCTATTTTTCCACACTTGCCATACTTGTACTAATTTGCAAAACTTAACTATTGGCCTCTATCTGTTATGTTTCCAAACGAATGCTGTTACAGAATCAGTCACAAACAGCTAAAGTTTACCTTGTGACCCAAAGATCTGGGCAGCATGGGCTGGTTCCAGGGACCTGCTCTGGATAGTTTACTTAGAGTCCCCTGCCCAAGGTGACCTGTCACGTATGCTGTAAATGCACCTGCCTTCTTATTAGATAAAGCCAGAAAGCTTAAGGAATGCCTCTCAATGCTTTTGTGTGTTGGAAAAACTGAAAAGTTCATTATTGGAATCTCAGATTTAAAAGGGTCAGCTCGACAAACTATTCATTCTTCTGTAACATTACCGGCTGAGTAATTGTGTAGCCCGTTCTTAAGTAGTCACGTCTCCCATTCAGAGGAACTCTAGAATTCTTCATTATGTTGAGCTGAAACCTATCATCTTAGTAGGTCCACTATTGGACCTAATTCTACATTCACCACCTAATAACTCTTCAGATGTCTGAGAAAAACTCTCCTATGTGTCTTCTCTTTTCATGTGCCTTCAGCCACGATGGTGAGGCATGGTTTCTATTTCTCCCATCCTGGTCATTTTCCCTCTTACTATGCATCAATCTCTATTTAATACTTGGCACCACACCATGTTAGGTGCAATTTGGCCAATATTAAGCAAGGCACAACTACTTCTTCCTTTATTCTGGACACTATAATTTTCCTGATACAATGATTAACAGAGTTGCTTTCTTCGTGGCCATATGTTGATTCACATAGAAGTTACTGACATCTGCTAAGTCATTTTTAGTCATATTTCCTTATCTAACAGTTGTGTAATTTATTTAGTGAAAAAAATATAAAACACTGATTTTCATCAAATATCATCTTAATAGATCTTGTTTATATTTTTGTGTTAATTCTTTCACACAATACATTCCTTTCTACTACTTATATAATGCAAATTCAATTTCTATCAAATACATATTTTGAGGTCACTGACAAAATCTGAACAGTTTAAAACCAGTAGAAGAATTTTGCCACTATTTCCCTTGAGCTCAAATCAATCCATTTACAGTTACTTTGGGTATGGTATATTAGTTACACATTCATCGAGTTGAACAAACATCCAAGTCACATTTCTCCTACATGTCTATAAAAATGTTGTGAGAAACACACCATTTCTCTATTCTACTTTTTTATAAAAAAGAAAGCATTAATATAAGCCTGTTTCACAAAAAGAGCTAGTTTTATGAATGCACACTGGTTCCTAGAGGTCACAACAAGCACTCTTTTAATGACACATTCTAGAAATTTTCCTGAGATTAGAACAAAACTGATCATCTAACACCCACAAATTCTCCCTCTGCCCCTTTGAAAATTAAAACCATGTTTATTCATTGCCATTCTATCTGCTCTAGTACCTCAAACACTACTCAAAGAAAACTAAAATAAAAGGGGTTTTTCAGTTTGTTTGGCTGGTTGTCTCAGAATACTAGGACCTAATTCATTAAGGAAAGAAAGAAAGAGGAAAAGAAAAGAAAAAGAAAGGAAAGGAAAGAAAAAAACCACTAGAAGTCCTTAACCAGTTTCTTCACTCTTCCTAAAAATCCATTTTCTCTCTCTAGTGAACATTTCATATTTCTAGTCTAAGTTTCACTTTCCTTGACAAAGATGTTAAAAACAAAAAGATAGTTAAGAAATTCTGCTTTCTATAACACCCACAAGCATCACACTTCCATAGACAAATATTTACCAAAAGATTAAAAATTTAAAAAGAAAAAAAATAAGGGAGAGGCACGCCTTCCTAAGCATGGCACCAAAGGCAGAAATCATAAAGAAAGTAAATTGCATACTTAAAAATTAAAACCTCTGTACCTCAGAAAATGCCATATAAACAAAATTTTCAGGAAAATGACAAACTCTCAAAATGTTTGCAAATTAATATTTTCATAAAGGTTTGATAGCTTCATATATGAAGGGTTTTAAAACTCAGCTGGAAAATATAGACACAACAATATAAAAATATATAAAGTTCAAGAGAAGGAAATTGAAGGAAAGAAGGAAGGAAAGAAAGAAGGAACCAACCAATAAACCTATTTTAAAAATCTATCTTTATTAACTTCCATATAAATTGACCTTTAAACAAAATATTTTATATTTAACAAATTAAGAAATTATTTTGTTTTGTTAAATACAAAATACTTTGACTTTCTTAAAAGTCAAAGATCTAGAAACATTGACATTCTATTGTACACTGCTATACACTGGAGCTCTAAGAAGTGATTTAGTATTTATCTAAAACCTTATACTAAGTGTTTTACATATGTTACCTTATTTGATGTGTCTTCAAACATTCAGTTCTCCTATAGCTGAAGTTTATCTTATGAACCCAGAGATCTGGGCATGAAAAAACACTAAGATTGACAGGGTCAGTTTGTCATGCAGTTCTTGTTAAAACTACACATTTACCAGGTCAGTTCTCATACCTACTGGGAAATGAAAGTGTCAGCAACACAAGTCATACATTCTTCATTAGATGTTCTTGGTTTAGCCTAAGAAGACTTCCAGTGTATGTCTTCACTCTTGACAAAGTGCTCATGAATTAAGATACCCAACCTAATGTCAATCTTATATTTTGAATTAGAGGCACATTAATCACTTTTTTCTGTCTGCTCAGATAGTCCCTTAATATAATTGCAAAATGGTAGTTCTTTTGTGATTCTCTTATTCATATCTTAATTATAATTTTCTACAGTGTGTGTCAACTCTGTGGTGGATATCCACCTAGGTAGTTTGTATGTAGGATACCTCTTCTCTCCTCTAGAGCAAATCTGTATCTTTTCTAACATAATGTGATGTTGTGATTTATAGTAGAAATATATATTTTGTCTTTGTCCCTGTTTCTGGCACAGAGCTCCTAAAACCCTTGAAATTTCCTGTGGTGAGAACAATAAAGGTATCTTTTGTTATGCTGATGAGATGTCTTTTGGAAAGCACCTAAGGATGGAGACTGCTCAGCAGAGTATCCAACTGTGTGACTAGAGGATTGGAATTTTAATCTCTCTCCCCCAACCCACCCCGGGAGTTGAAGGGCTGAAGTTTGAGTTCAATCACCAATGGTCAATGATTTAATCAATCATGCCTATGTAATGAAGCCTCCATAAAAACCCAAAAAGAAAGGATCTGTATTGCTTCCGGGTTGGTGAACACGTGGAGATTCAGGAAGAGTGGCACGGAAACTCTGTGCCCTTTCTCCATATGTTGCCCTATACATCTCTTCCATCTGGCTATTCCTGAGTTATATCCTTTTATAATAAACCAGTAATCTAGTAAGAAAAATGTTACTTTGAATTCTACGAGCCACCCTAGCAAATTAATCAAACTCAAGGGGGAGAAAGGGGTCTTTGGTACCTTAATCTGTAGCCAGTTTGTCAGAAGCCCAGGTGACCGCCTGGACTTGCAACTGGCAATGGAAGTGGTATGTGAGCAGGCTGTGGGGGCTGCAGGGAGACAGTCTTAAGGGACTGAGCCCTAACGTGGGATCTAATACTACCTCCAGGTAGAGAGTGTCAGAATTGAGTCAAATTATAGTACACCAAGCTGGTATCCGAGACTTGCCTGGTGGTGTGGGAGAACCATCCCCATACATTGAAACTGAGTACAGAACCATTATATAGATTCTTCACTTTAGGTTCCACCCCACTGGGTATAATTTCCTATTTATTACCCTGTGTCATAATGTCAAGTGCATTTTGTATAGGAACTATACTTTTAGAAATATTAGAGATATAACTATCTTATGACTTTCTTACCAATTATTTTCTTACATGAATTACTACAAACAATCCTTTCTGCTGTTTTTAATTTCTTTTGTTTTTTGAGTTTTATTTTTTTTTTATACAGCAGGTTCTTATTAGTTATCTATTTTATACATATTAGTGTGTATATGTCAATCCCAATCTCCCAATTCATACCACCACCACCACCACCACCACCCCCCACTTTCACCCTTGGGGTCCATACATTTGTTCCATACATCTGTGTCTCTATTTCTGCCTTGCAAACTGGTTCTTCTGTACCATTTTCCTAGATTACACATATATGCGTTAATATACAATATTTCTTTTTCTCCTTCTGACTTACTTCACTCTGTATGACAGTCTCTAGGTCCATCCATGTCTCTACAAATGACACAATTTCATTCCTTGTTATGGCTGAGTAATATTCCATTGTATGCATGTACCACATCTTCTTTATCCATTCATCTGTCAATGGGCATTTAGGTTGCTTCCATGACCTGGCTATTGTAAACAGTGCTGCAATGAACATTGATTGGGGTGCATGTACCTTTTTGAATTATGGTTTTCTCAGGGTATATGCCCAGTACTGGGAATGCTGGGTCATATGGTAATTCTATTTTTAGTTTTTTAAGGAACCTCCATACTGTTCTCCATAGTGGCTGTATCAATTTACATTCCCACCAACAGTGCAAGAGGGTTCCCCTTTCTCCACATGCTCTCCAGCATTTGTTATTTGTAGATTTTCTGATGATTCCCATTCTGACCAGTGTGAGGTGATACCTCATTGTAGTTTTGATTTGCATTTCTCTAATAATTAGTGATGTTGAGCAGCTTTTCCTAAGCCTCTTGGCCATCTGTATGTCTTCTTTGGAGAAATGTCTATTTAGGTCTTCTGTCCATTTTTGGATTGTTTATTTTTTTTAATATTGAGCTGCATGAGCTGTTCATATATTTTGGAGAGTAATCCCCTGCCCGTTGAATCATATTTTCTCCCATTCTGAGTGTTGTCTTTTTGTTTTGTTTATAGTTTTGTTTTGTTTATAGTTTCCTTTGCTTTGGAAAAGCTTTCAAGTTTCTTTAAGTCCATTTGTTTATTTTTGTTTTTATTTCCATTACTCTAGGAGGTGTGTCAAAAAAGATGTTGCTGTGATTTATGTCATAGAGTGTTCTTCCTATGTTTTTCTCTAAGAGTTTTATAGTGTCCGGTCTTACATTTAGGTCTTTAATCCATTCAGAGTTTATTTTTGTGTATGGTCTTGTGGAGTGTTCTAATTTCATTCTTTTACATGTAGCTGTCCAGTTGTTCCACCACCACTTATTGAAGAGGCTGTCTTTTCTCCACTGTATGTTCTTGCCTCCTTTGTCATAAATTAGGTGACCATACGTGTGTGGGTTTATCTCTGGGCTTTCTATCCTGTACCATTGATTTATATTTCTGTTTTTGTGCCAGTACCATATACTACTGGCATTTTGTAGTATAGTTTTGTATTACTGTAGCTTTGTAGTACAGTCTGAAGTCAGGGATTCTGATTCCTCCAGCTCCGATTTTTTCCCTCAAGATTGCTTTGGCTATTCGGGGTCTTTTGTGTGTCCATACAAATTTTAAGATTTTTTGTTCTAGTTCTGTAAAAGATGCCCTTGATAGTTTGATAGGGATTGAATTGAATCTGCAGATTGCTTTGTGTAGTATAGTCATTTTCATAATATTGATTCTTCCAATCCAAGAACATGGTATATCTCTCCAGCTGTTTGTGTCATCTTTCATTTCTTTCATCAGTGTCTTATAGTTTTCTGAGTACAGGTCTTTTCCCTCCTTAGGTAGGTTTATTCCTAGGTATTTTATTCTTTCTGTTGCAATGGTGAATGGGATTGTTTCCTCAATTTCTCTTTGTGATCTTTCACTATTAGTGTATAGGAATGCAAGAGATTTCTGTGCATAAATTATTTATCCTGCAACTTTACCAGATTCATTGATTAGCTCTAATAGTTTTCTGGTGGCATCTTTAGGATTCTCTATGTATAGTATCATGTCATCTGCAAACAGTGACACTTTTACTTCTTCTTTTCCAATTTGTATTCTTTTCATTTCTGTTTCTTCTCTGATTGACATGGCTAGGACTTCCAAAACTATGTTGAATAATCGTGGTGAGAGTGGACATCCTTGCCTTGTTCCTGATCTTAGAGGAAATGCTTTCAATTTTTCACCATTGAGAATGATGTTTGCTGTGGATTTGTCATATATGGCCTTTATTATGTTGAGGTAGGTTCCCTCTGTGCCCACTCTCTGGAGAGTTTTTATCATAAATTGGTGTTGAATTTTGTCAAAAGCTTTATCTGCAGCTATTGAGATGATCATATGGTTTTTAATCTTCAATTTTTATATGACGTATCACATTCATTGATTTGCATATACTGACGAATCCTTGCATCCCTGGGATAAATTCCACTTGATCATGGTATATGATCCTTTTAATGTGTTGTTGGATTCTGTTTGCTAGTATTTTGTTGAGGATTTTTGCATCTATATTCATCCGTGATATTGGTCTGTAATTTTCTGTTTTTGTAGTACTTCTGTCTGATTTTGGTATCAGGGTGATGGTGGCCTCATAGAATGAGTTTGGGAGTGTTCCTTCCTCTGCAATTTTTTGGAAGAGTTTGAGAAGGATGGGTCTCAGCTCTTCTCTAAATGTTTGATAGAATTCACCTGTGATGCCATATGGTCCTGGACTTTTGTTTGTTGGAAGATTTTTAATCACAGCTTCAATTTCATTACCTGTGATTTGTCTGTTCATATTTTGTATTTCTTCCTGGTTCAGTCTTGGAAGGTTATACCTTTCTAAGAATTTGTCCATTTCTTCCAGGTTGTCCATTTTATTAGCATAGAGTTGCTTGTAGTAGTCTCTTATGATGCTTTGTATTTCCACAATGTCCATTGTAACTCCTCATTTTTTCATTTCTAAGTTTATTGATTTGAGTCCTCTCCCTCTTTTTCCTGATGAATTTGGCTAAAGTTCTATCAATTTTGTTTATCTTCTCAAAGAACCAGCTCTTAGTTTTATTGATCTTTGCTATTGTTTGCTTTGTTTCTATTTCATTTATTTCTGCTCTATCTTTATGATTTCTTTCCTTCTACTAACTTTGGGTTTTGTTTTTTCTTTCTCTAGTTCCTTTAGGTTTAAGGTTAGATTGTTTATTTGAGATGTGTCTTGTTTCTTGAGGTAGGATTGTATTCCTATAAACTTCCTTCTTAGAACTGCTTTTGCTGCATCCCATAGGTTTTGGATCATTGTGTTTTCCTTGTCATTTGTCTCTAGGTATTCCTCTTTGATTTCATCTTTGATTTCTTCAGTGATATCTTGGTTATTTAGTAACGTATTATTTAGCCTCCATGTGTTTGTGTTTTTTGGCTTTTTCCCTGTAATTCATTTCTAATATCATAGCATTGTGGTTGGAAAAGATGCTTAATATGATTTCAATTTTCTTAAATTTACTGAGGCTTGTTTGTGACCCAAGATATGATCTATCCTGGAGAATGTTCTGTGTGTACTTGAGAAGAAAATGTAATCTGCTGTTTTGGGATGGAATGTCCTATAAATATCAATTAATCTATGTGATCTATTGTGTCATTTAAAGCTTCTGATTCCTTATTAATTTTCATGTTGAATGATCTGTCCATTGGTGTAAGTGAGGTGTTAAAGTCCCCCACTATTATTTTGTTACTGTTGATTTCCTCTTCTACAGCTGTTAGCATTTGCCTTATGTATTGAGATGCTCCTATGTTGAGTGCATATATATTTATACTTGCTATATCTTCTTCTTGCATTGATCCCTTGATCATTATGTAGTGTCCTTCCTTGTCTCTTGTAACATTCTTTATTTTAAAGTCGATTTTATCTGATATGAGTATTGCTACTCCAGCTTTCTTTTGATTTCCATTTGCATGGAATATCTTTTTCCATCCCCTCACTTTCAGTCTGTATGTGTCCCTAGGTCTGAAGTGGGTCTCTTGTAGACAACATATATATGGGTCTTGTTTTTGTATCCATTCAGTAAGCTTGTGTGTTTTGGTTGGAGCATTTAACCCTTTAACTTTTAAGGTAATTATCAATTTGTATGTTCCTCTGACCATTTTCTTAATTGTTTTGGGTTTGTTATTGTAAGTATTTTCCTTCTCTTGTGTTTCCTGCCTAGAGAAGTTCCTTTAGCATTTGTTGTAGAGCTGGTTTGGTTGTGCTGAATTCTTTTAGCTTTTGCTTGTCTGTAAAGGTTTTGATTTCTCCATCAAATCTGAATTGAGATCCTTGCTGGATAGAGTAATCTTGGTTGTAGGTACTTCCCTTTCATCACTTTAAATATATCATGTCACTCCCTTCTTGCTGTAGAGTTTCTGCGGAGAAATCAGTTTTTATCCTTATGGGAGTTCCCTTCTATGTTATTTGTCATTTTTCCCTTGTTGCTTTTAATACATTGCCTTTAATTTTTGTCAATTTGATTACTATGTGTCTCGGTGTGTTTCTCCTCGGGTTTATCCTGCCTGGGACTCTCTGTACTTCCTGGACTTGGGTGGCTATTTCCTTTACCCTGTTAGGGAAGTTTTCGACTATAATCTCTTCAAATATTTTCTCGGATCCTTTCTCTCTCTCTCTTCTCTTTCTGGGACCCCTATAAAGCAAATGTTGGTGTGTTTAATGTTGTCCCAGAGGTCTCTTAGGCTGTCTTCATTTCTTTTCATTCTTCTTTCTTTATTCTGTTCCATGGCAGTGAATTCCACCATTCTGTCTTCCAGGTCACTTATCTGTTCTTCTGTCTCAGTTATTCTGCTATTAATTCCTTCTAGTGTATTTTTCATTTCAGTTATTGTATTGTTCATCTCTGTTTTCTTATTCTTTAGTTCTTCTTTGTGTTTGTTCTTTAATTCTTCTCGGTCTTTGTTAAACATTTCTTGCATCTTCTCAATCTTTGCCTCGATTCTTATTCTGAGGTCCTGGATCATCCTCACTATCATTGTTCTGAATTAATTTTCTGGAAGGTTGCCTATCTCCACTTCATTTAGTTATTCTTCTTTAGTTATTCTTATTATTGTTCCTTCATCTGGTACATAATCCTCTGCCTTTTCATTTTGCCTGTCTTTCTGTGAATGTGGTTTTTGTTCCACAGGCTGCAAGATTGTTGTTCTTCTTGCTTCTTCTGTCTGCCCTCTGGTGGATGAGGCTATCTAAGAGGCTTGTGCAAGCTTCCTGATGGGGTGAACTGGTGGTGGGTAGAGCTGGATGTTGCTCTGGTGGGCAGAGCTCAGTAAAACTATAATCTGCTTGTCTGCTGATGGATGGGGCTGGGTTCCCTCCGTGTTAGTTGTTTGGCCTGAGGCGACCCAGCACTGGAGGCTACTGTCTCTTTGGTAAGGCTAATGGCAGACTCCAGGAGGGCTCACACCAAGGAGTACTTCCAAGAACTTCTGCTGCTAGTGTCCATGTCCCTGCAGTGAGCCATAGCCACCTCCTGCCTCTGAAGGAGGCCCTCCAACACAAGCAGGTAGGTCTGGTTCAACCTCCTATGGGGTCACTGCTCCTTGACCTTGGGTTCTGATGCTCACACTACTTTGTGTGTGTCCTCCAAGAGTGCAGTCTCTGTTTCCCCCAGTCCTCTTGAAGGCCTGCAATCAAATCCTGCTAGCCTTCAAAATCTAATTCTCTGGGAATTCCTCCTCCTGTTGCTGGACACCCAGGTTTGGAAGCCTGACATGGGGCTCAGAACCTTCACCTCAGGAATTGTTCTTCCTGAGGTTGAAGGAAATCATTCAAGAAAGAAAGCCAGAAGAAAATGATTCCAGGGAGACAGACAAGATTCAAAAGTCAAAGTCAGGCTGTGGGTGAGTAGAAATGTTCACTGCAAGTTAAAAGAAGTGAAGAAACTCTGTAGCTCTGGAATAATTGAATAAGAATACAGTGTTACCCACAGAAGACTAATTCAGACCTTCAAAAAAGAGGCAACAGCCAGTTCTACATGAAACATGAAGCAGGCCACACACACACAAGGAATAGGAAACACTGTCACCATCCCAAGATAAAAGTAATAGGCCATGTAGCTGCTCATTTTCTACTGAAAAAAGGCACAGTAGAGAGGTATCTGGCATATATCAGAGAAACAAAAATTTACATTCTATAATACTTCACAAAACACTTTCACATCAATATCACTTAATACTCCCCAAAACCCGGCAAGGCACAGATTACCTTGCAGATAAGAAAATTTTTTTAAAGTTGTTAGATCACTAAGACTAATAAGCATTAAAGCTAGAACTCTAACCAAGCCTTATAAAACTAAATCCTATCCTTTTGCTATTATATTACTATAGCTGACTGCTCCTGAACAGAAATCAATATTGTAAGCTGATAAATATTAAAAAGAAAAAACCTAGTCTCAAGTTTCTCACCAGCCACCACTCCCAAACAATTCATCAGTAGTAAGTGACACAAACAATGAATCAGTCAGAATAAAAAGTAGACAAAAAATCAAGTGGGTAGATTATGGATATATGATGGGGGGGATATGAAATGAACAATTTCTTTTGACAAGGAAATTAACTTAATCATTAATTTTTCTGCTGAAGTTTCCAACCATCATCTATAATATTTGTGCCTTTGAATAACCTGAACTAAGCAATTTTGCTGTGAGTCTTTACTGTGAACTGAATTTATTATCCAGATAATAGACATACTTTCATTTGTATACCTAAATATAACCCCAAGATATAACAATAAGTGTGACAGGAAGAAATATAGTTCAGTGTTTGCTTTTATGCTCATTCATAAAATAATTAAATATTGTGTATCCTAGAGTTAAGTAACATTGATTTTAAAACTAACAACATATTAGTTCTGCATGAATTTTGGACAAGGGCCACACTGTTTCATTAGAATGTTGAATTTTAAGTCTGATAGGAAAGAAATTCTGTTTCAGGAATGGGCTGGACTAAAATTGTTTTTATAGCATAATTTTGCAGCCATTTAATTCTGTCTCTTTTGTAATACCTCAGAGCACCTGGTAGAGAGAGAACGCTGACCCCAGAATTGAAAGGGAAATTGAAAACAAAGACATCTGGTCTCCCTAATGACAGCCACACTCTGCTTTGCTAGCACTTGCCTTGTCCTCCCAGTGTGTTCTGAGAATTACATGGGAGCCCCGGCTCTCTGGAACCCAAATTCAAAACTATAAATTTTTGTGGAGAACCCCAGGCTTCAAGCAAAGTTTCTAACACTGTTATGCCAGAGAGAAGCTGTTTCTAATCTAGTACATCTCACAAACAACATTCCTTTTATGCGGTGCTGATGAAGTGCCAAATTCTGTACTTCTGCGTACTGTTTTTGCAACATACGAAACCAGATTCTGTGATAGGAGGTAGGCTCCTTTTATTTTTGCTATCATTTTAGGATATTTATTCTTAACTAAATATCCCAAAATTCTTCATTTCTCTAACAGCTTTCTGGTCACTCTAACTTACCCCACCTCCAACATGATAGAGAGAGAGAACATTGGACTAAGAATCAAGAGTACTAAATTCTGATACCTCGTGCTCCTTTAAGTAGCTGTGCAACCTTGGAAGTCATTTAACCTCTTTGGGCTTCTTTTTCTTCCAGTGCAAAATGAGAAATCAGACTAGGTCCATGGTTTTCAAGCTATTATCCTTAGACTATAGAAACAAGCGTTCTGAAACAGCAAAGGATTATCAGCCAAAAAAAAAAAAAAGAGAGAGAGAGAGAGAGAGAGAGAGAAAGAGAAGAAGAAGAAGAAAAGAAGGAGGAGGAAGAGGAAAGGAAGAGTAAAAGGAGAAAGCAGAGGAAGTGGGGAGAGGGATGATGAGGACACAGAGGAGAAGGAAACTTATTCCACCTAAGGATCCATCTATTGCTTTTATCTTTTTTGTAGATTAAGGCTTTTCATGAGACTCTACATAAGACTTTTATTGACACTATAAAAAAGTAGTTCTGTTGCTGAAAGAGGTTGAAGTGATCTCTGGGCTTCTTTCCAGCTCTAAAATTCTGTCAATTATCATGACAGCTACCTTTTGCTACAATTTATTTAGTGTGCCCTATGTGCCAGGTCCTGTCCATCCATTACTTTTATTTAATCCTCATGACAACCCTTTGAGGTATTCATTATTCCACTTTCCTTTCCCATGTCTTACAGCTTATTAGGTAAGGATCCAGAATTTATACCAGTATCCATCAGGCCCAAAGACCATGTCTTTTCTATTCTCACTATAGGATTCCATGGTTGATGTTAAATTTAAAATCTTTAAGAAAATTACTTAGAATATTAACAGGGTGTGACCGGCAGAATAATGACTCCTCAAAGATGTCCATATCCTAATCCCCAGAACTTGTGAAAGGGACTTCACAGATGTGATAAGTTAAAGAACTTGAGACAGGAAAATTATTCTAGGTTATCAAGGTGGGTCCCGTAATCACAAGGGCTCTTATAAGGGAAGAAAGAGGCAGAAGAGTCAGAGAAGGAAATATGATGGAAGCAGAGAACCAGGATAATGCAGCATGGGAAATGGACCAGCCATTGCTGGCTTTGACGATGGAGGAACACTGCCAAGAGCCAAGAATGAAGGTAGCCGCTAGAAGCTGGAAACGGCAGGGAAACATTCTCCCCTAGAACCTCCAGAAAAAACGCAGCCCTGCCAACACCGTGGTTTTGGCTCAGCAAGATAATTTTGTACTTCTGACCTTCAGAGCTGTAAGATAATAAACATATTGTTTAAGCCACTAGGTTTGTGGTAATCTGTTATAACAGCAATAGGAAACTAATACACAGGGTACTATTGAGTGGTTGTCTGTAATTTCCTTTAAAGGACTTCAGCATAGATGGTGTGATATCTGTATCATGTGATATCGCATTATTAGGTTGATTACAAGCCAGTACAATTCAGTGTCTTAATCAGGAATTTGTACTCCAGAGGAGGCCAGCTAGCTTTATACCCTTAAGGCCATACTCCCAAAGTAGAGGTTACAAGTGCTCCTGTTACCAATTTCACTGATCATCAGCAGATGTTTTATTAATTTGCATATTTCAGGTCAAGAATAAGATCTTATTGGTGAAATCAGTGGCTTGTCAGTTAGCAGAGTGAATGTTAGAAATACATCTTCATTTGGTGAATGTAAAGAATTCGTGATATGTGGATTGGCTAAATATTTCAGAAACAGTCACCAACCTTGATTGAACAGAGTATAAGAATCTAGTGAGACCTTTAGATTCAGCCCCTCAGAATGGTACCTATGGCTTGATCTCTAAATGGCCCTGTTATTAGAGAATTTTTGGTTGACTAATAACAACCCTAAGAGAATCAGAATCCTGCCTCTAAAATGTCATCCTGTCTGCCTTGAGAGTATCATTCTTGCAAGGTAGTATCAAAGCACCAGAAAGATCAGAAACCTGAGCCTTTATCAGCACAGGATCTATGAAGCATTCTGTGCCTGCTAGCTAATAAAGATTTGTTTAACAAAGTCTATTTGTGTGGCCTGGATTGGTCTAAGACATATTTCATTTCAACAGCTACTATTCATTAATTCGAAGAAACCTAAAATCAGGGTGTAATTAAATTAGCCTAGGTCAGTTGGTGACAGTAGTCCATTTACAGGGGCTACTTACATTTGGAAAACATATAACTCAGTATTCTTGTTTATTTGCAACAGTAAAGACATGTTCTATTACTAATGAGATCTGCAGTGATAACTGTGAAAGGCTATTGTTTATTAACAACAATTACATTTCTGGGCTTTCCTTCACTAAATTATATTTTAGGTGTTCCAGGAGAAGTGACACAGATCTTCATGAGAGACTCCTCTGAAAATATCCCACAAGCTATCTCCATGGCTGTTTGAGATATAACCATATATTATATGCAGTAGCGAGGCCATCAGCCTCTGTACAATGTTCTCAGTGGAAAATTTCTGTCCAGTTTACAAGCACGAAAGGTAAAAGGCCAAAAAAAAAATCGTCAAGAAGCCTGCAGAGGGCGCTAAGGAAAAAAAGAAGCAGCTAAGAACAAAGATAGAAGAATATGTGGCACATATGAAGATCTGCCAGATTTCAAAAAAACCACTTGTTCTACCTGTCTCATGGTCTCTTGAGGAAAAAAAAAAAGTTAAATAGCAAACCCAAGCAAGATAAAAATATACTTGACAGAGCTTTCCCCTCCTGAAGGCACACTGATCTCTAAGAAAGGATGAAAGTAGAATAGATGATAGAAGACTTGATAAATCAGATTTTTCACACACATGAAAACCACCCTAACAGATGTGTCATTGCAACATGCTGTTTCAATTCTTTATACTCTGCATTATTTTGATGGGCAATTTCCCAGCGAAATGCCTGTGATGGCTACCAATAGGCCATATGGAAATGATAAACAAACGTCTGTGTTTGCTTCCACACACGTGAGCTAGTCTAAATGATTTAATTAACTTTAACAGAATTCTCAGTCAAAAGAAAAACTGTGGAGTCAGTTGTTTGTTTTGCTTCACAGAATGTTAGCCTAGAAAAAAAAATCTTAAAATTCATCTATTCCAGCCCTTTTATTTTACTAAGTAATTAACTTGCCCAAGGTCACAGAGCTGGTTAGTGCCAAAATGAAGTGATCGTTCTATACCACCATTGTTCTGTCATATATGTCTGTTGTATTGTATTATTTGGGTATTTTCCTTTTATTAATTTACATAAAATTTATAGTACGTCTGGTAGCAGTCTAAATAAGACTTCTTTCTTAATTTGCTGACATTTAATAAATAATAAATTGTATTTTCATTGTTGAGACATCCTTTGTTTCTGTTCAAATACTACATGCAACATAGTTGCCCACTCTTCCCCACCTGCCTTCCTTTGCCTTTGATTTTCCATCTGCTTGGAATGTCATTGACCCCATTCTCTGCCTGGCCAACTCTCTTCCCCATGAAGACCTAGGTCACTTGTCAGTCCCCCTGCGAAGCCTTCCCCGAGTGCCCAGAAGGAGTTGGCCCAGAAGGAGTTCCCTCTCCACATCCTCACATAGTGTTCCTCGTGAAGGTTTTAAACATCTTTATGCATCCACTCAATCATGAACTCCTTAAAGTCTGGGATTGTTACTGAGCATTTGTTTTCTGCCCACCCTCTACCTTATTCCTTAGCACTTAGCACCCTGTTGATTATCTAACAAGGCCCCAAAAGTATATTACATCTTAGGAGATAAAAAGACACATTTTAATGTCATTATAACAGTTATCAATATTTTAAATGGAAAAAATAAATAATAATAAATAAATTTCATTCATTATGTACCATGTTAGAAAAGGAAGTAAGATGTAGACCCTACCCCACAGAAGCTCTAGTGGAGTCAAGTAAACAGACACAAACACTTGTAATATGGGTGTCAAAACTATAAAACTCTACATGACTAGCTTCAAAACCTTTTCTCCCTGTTTGGTTTTCTCCCATTATTTTCACACTTTAATACCAGAATTTAGTGACTATTTTTTTAAATTAGCTAGCCAATGATCTTCTTAAACAGAATATGGATTTGAGCAGTAGCATACACATATGTCTGTTTACATTTGCATAATTTCATTCCAAATTTACATTAAAAACTATTTTGGTGGATGTGGTCAGCACAATAATGGCTCCCAAAGATGTATATATCCTAATCTCCAGAAGCTGTGAATATGTTATGTTACATGGCAAGAGGGAATTAAGGTTGCAGATGAAATTAAATTGCTAATCAACTGACCTTGACATAGAAAGATTATGCTGGATTATCTGGGTGGGCCCAATGTAGTCACAAGGGCCCTTAAATAAGGAAGAATGAAGCAGAAGAGTCAAAACCAGAGAGATGACATCATGAGAAGGACTTGATCAGCTAGTTTTGAAGATGGAGGAATGGGGCCATTAGCCCAAGAATGTGGGCAACTTCTAGAAGATGGAAATGGCAAGAAAATGGATTCTCCCTAAAACCTCCAGAAGGAATGCAGCCCTGCTGACATCTTAATTTTTAGATACAATACCCATTTTGGACTTCGGACCTCCAGACCTGTAAGATAATAGATGTGTGTCACTTAAGCCACTAAGTTTGTAGTATTTGTTACAGCAGCAATAGGAAATTATACAGTGAGAATCTAGTCATATATATAAGTACTTCCATAACTGAATAAAAGTGGCCAGCACTTTTGGATGACCATATTTCACAAATCACTAAGATACCTTCAGGGATTTTTAACAAATATATTATCAATTTCAATTAATTTTTTCTTATTTATGGCAAGGCATCTGATTTCCCTAGTGAAGATTAGCTTATAAAACTAATAGGATGTCAATAGTATCAAGTATCACAAAACAATGATCAGGCACTCCACTGCTAAATCTCTGCAGAGATATGGAAAGGGAAAGAATTTTTAGAAATAATTATGAGATTTGAAAATTGGGTAGTAAAAGGAGCAGTGTATAAGATCATATTTTTATTAATAATATGTATTTTATTTTATTCTATAAAGAAAAAAACTATGTTTCAATGTGAGTTACTCTGACATGATAATTTTCATAGATTTTTTTCCATGTACATAACAAATATAATAGAGAAAACTCAAACAACCTCAGCAACTATGATATATTTCTCCTCCTATGGCCAGTGTTGTAAAAATAGTCTCCAAAACTTTTTGAGAGTTTGTAACCATCCTGTTAAAATGACATACTATTATTTCTTTTAATTGACAAATACATACATGACCAGTTGTCCTTCAACTGGACGTTTTGGTCTTGGCTCCCCAATCCATTTCACAGCTCTTGGCCCACATCCAAGTACATAATTATTTGAGATTGTGAATGATAAGAATAAGTGAGTCCTGACAGCAAGCATTTATCTATCACTCTCTGGCACTAGATCAGTCAGTAATAGTAGTTACTTTGATTTTCATGCTCTGGATTTTCAAGTTCCAGTTATGTTGATCAAAAAAAAAAAAAAAATTTGTGCTCAACCCTCACCTTCCCAGTAAGTCAAAAGACACTAATAATTGGTATTTAAGTTATGCATTTGTCTTAATCTGCTTGGGCTGCTATAAAAATATACCACAGACTGTATATCTTATAAAAACAGAAATTTACTTCTCAGAAAGGTTGGAAGCTCTAGAGGCTGGAAGTCTGAGATCAGGGTGCCAGCATGATTAGGTGAGGGCCTTCTTCCATGTTCCAGGCTTTTTGTTGTATAACTACATGGTAGAAGGGTCAGGAGAGCTCTATGGGATCTCTTTTGTAACGGTACTAAACCCGTTCATAAGGGCTCTACCTTTCATGACCTAATCACATTCCAGAGACCCCACCTCCCAGCACCATCACATTAAGCATTAGGATTCAAACATATGAATTGGCGGGTGGGGGGTGGGGGATAAGATCATAGTAACACACTAGCCAATATACAGTATTATCAAGTTCTTCCTCAATGTCACCCTCCGCTTTATCTCTACCCCAAATCCAATTAGTCTCTGTCAATTCTATGCAGCACGTTTCTCAAGTTTAATCCCCAAGTTGACCCCCATTACCAATGTTTTACTTCAAACTGTTCTTTCTCTTACCTCTAATCTTCTGATCTAGTCCATTGCCCATATCACCTCCAAAATCTTCCTTCTTTGCTTTGAAACTTCTATTTGCTACCATTTTCCTACAGAATAATCATTAAATCCTTTATCACAGCATACAAGACTTCCTTAGTTTGATGGCAACCTACTTTTCCAGCAGTATTTCATCCATTTTTCCCTACCTCCTACCCTCCAGCCAAATAAAACTTTCCATTATATCCTTCAAATACGTCACACCCTTTCATGCTTTGTTGCCTCTGCCCATAGTGTTTCATATTCAGGCATTCTCTGCCTAGCAAACTCCTGGCATCCTTTTAGACTTGCCTCAAATGGGGATAATTGAGAGGTCATTTCTAGTTTCACTAAGTATCAAAGTCCTTCTCTGTGACTCCACAGGTTTTTGGATTCTGCTAGTTATCACACTGAATTATAATTATACTTTTACATACTGTCTGAATGAAATACAAACCCTTGACTTGAACTGGGTTTCTTTTAATTGAGACTAAATACTAAATAATTATATTACATCTTCCTCTAGTTTTTGGAAAATATATAGGGTATGTAATGGGAAGCCCTATGGGAAGGATGGGAAGCCCTATGGGAAGGATGCCAAGCCAAAGATTAAATTTATATTTCTTTTTTTCTTCTTTAGCAAGGGAAGTGCCAGTTATAGCTACAGTGTGTTTGTGTGTGTGTGTGTGTGTGTGTGTGTGTGTGTGTGGAGTAAAATTATATATAGGTCAAAAAAATCACCTTGGGATCACTAAAGACAGCATTCTTTGGAAAGTGGGCATAGAGGAATAGCTCAGTAATCTGGGGGAAGGGGTATTTGTTTTCAAGGGCTGCTGCAAAAAATTACCACAAACTTGGTGACTTAAGACAACAGAAATTTATTTTCTCACAGTTTTGGAGGCCAGAAGTTTGAAATCAGTTTCACTGAGCCAAAAACAAGGTGTTGGCAGAGCAGCACTCCCTCCAAAGTATCTAGGGGAAAATGTGTTTTTCCATCTTCCAGGTTCTATGGTTGCTGGCATTCCTTTCCTTGTGGTTACAACAGTTCTATCACTGCTGCTGTGGTCAGATTGCCTTCTTTTCTAGGTGTATCTTTTTTTTTTTGGCCATGCCATGTGACATGTGGGATCTTAGTTCCCTAACCAGAGATCAAACTCAGGCTCCCTGCAGTGGAAGCACAAAGTCTTAACCACTAGACCACCAGGGAAATCCCTCAAGGTGTGTCTTAAAATCTCCCTCTCTTTTCCTCTTATAAGGATGCATGTGATGTAATCCTGGATAATCCAAAACTATTTCCTTTGTCAAAATTCTTAGTTTAATTACATCTGCAAAAACATTTTTTCCCTTACAATCTTTGGTGGCCATTATTCAGACTAATATAAAGGTGGGGGGAACAACTTTTCCTGATTAAAAAGTAAAGAAGGAACAGGTGTTGCCAACAAAAATGGCAGAGTAGGAAAATCCAAAATTCCATCCCTCCAAGAAGTATTACTACTACCTTATATGGATCTCTGGAAACTAATCAAAAACTCACAACAAACAGGGGAATACTTAGTGAAGAAAGCTGATAAGTTGCAGTATTTTAAGAATTCTCTGTCAAATCACTGGCTGATGAAACAGAAACTTCAATGGCCACACACAACAAAGAATAAACACTTTATAAAAATTGTTTAGAAAACTCACTAAACAAACAAACATCAACAACCCACAACAGGGTGCACACAGCAGAGGGGGTGAATTTGATTTCCAGAGTTGCCACATTATGATATTAATGTGCTCCTTTACCAACAAAAAGTTGCAAGACATGCAAAGAAAAGGAAAAGTATGTCTCACTCACAGGGAAAAATAAGTTAACAGAAACTGTCCCTGAGGAAGCCCACACATTGAACTTAGCAGGCAAAGATTTTAAATCAACTGTCTTAAATAAAAAAGATATACTCAAGTGAACAATGTCTCATCAAATAGAGAACATCAATAAAAAGATAGAAATTATAAAAAGGAATCAAAAAGAAATTCTGATGTGAAAAGTATAATAACTGAAATGAAATAGTCACTAAAGGTATCAACAGCAAATTTGAGCAGGCAAAAGAATCAGCAAACCTGGAGAGAGCACAGTTGAGATTATCTAGTCTGAGAAGCAGAAAGAAAAATGAATGAAGAAAAATAAACAGAGTCTAAGAGACCTGTAGGACATCATCAAGCATACCAACATATACATAATGGTAGCCCCAGAAGGAGTAGAGGGAGAGAAATGGGAAGAAATAATACTTGAAGAAATAACGGTTGAAATGTCCCAAATCTGATGAAAGACATGAATCTGCACATCCAGAAAGGTCAATGAATTCCACATAGTGTAAATTCAAAGAGATTCACACCCAGATACATTATAATCAAACTGCCAAAGAAAAACATAAAAAGAGAATCTTCAAAACAGCCAGAGAGAAGGGGTTCATCACATACAAGGAATTCTCAATAAGATTAACAACCAATTTCTTCTAGGAACAAAGGAGGCCAGAAGAAAATAGGATGACATCTTTAAGTGCAGAAGTTACAAAAACAAACAAACGGACCTGTCACTTAAGAATTCTATATACATAGGCAGAACACTCTATGACATAAATCACAGCAAGATCCTTCTTGACCCACCTCTTAGAGAAATGGAAATAAAAACAAAAATAAACGTATGGGAACTAATGGAACTTAAAAGCTTTTGCACAGCAAAGGAAACCATAAACAAGACAAAAAGACAACCCTCAGAATGGGAGAAAATATTTGCAAATGAAGCAACTGACAAAGGATTAACCTCCAAAATTTACAAGGAGCTCATGCAGCTCAATAACAAAAAAAACAAACAATCCAATCCAAAAATGGGCAGAAGACCTAAATAGACATTTCTCCAAAGAAGATATACAGACTGCCAACAAACACATGAAAGAATGCTCAACATCATTAATCATTAGAGAAATGCAAATCAAAACTACAATGAGATATCACCTCACACCAGTCAGAATGACCATCATTAAAAAATCTAGAAACAATAAATGCTGGAGAGGGTGTGGAGAAAAGGGAACACTCTTGCACTGCTGGTGGGAATGTGAATTGGTACAGCCACTATGGAGAACAGTATGGAGGTTCCTTAAAAACCTACAAATAGAACTACCATATGACCCAGCACTCCCACTACTGGGCATATACCCTGAGAAAACCATAATTCAAAAAGGGTCATGTACCAAAATTTTCATTGCAGCTCTATTTACAATAGCCAGGACTTGGAAGCAACCTCAGTGTCCATCGACAGATGAATGGATAAAGAAGATGTGGCACATATATACAATGGAATATTACTCAGCCATAAAAAGAAACGAAATTGAGCTATTTGTAATGAGGTGGATAGATCTAGAGTCTGTCATACAGAGTGAAGTAAGTCAGAAAGAGAAGGACAAATACCGTATGCTAACACATATATATGGAATTTAAGAAAAAAAAAGTCATGAAGAACCTAGGGGTAAGACAGGAATAAAGACACACACCTACTAGAGAATGGACTTGAGGATATGGGGAGGGGGAAGGGTAAACTGTGACAAAGTGAGAGAGTGGCATGGACATATATACACTACCAAACATAAAATAGATAGCTGGTGGGAAGCAGCCGCATAGCACAGGGAGATAGCTCAGTACTTTGTGACCACCTAGAGGGGTGGGATAGGGAGGGTGGGAGGGAGGGAGACACAAGAGGGAAGAGATATGGGAACATATGTTTATGTATAACTGATTCATTTTGTTATAAAGCAGAAACTAAC
The DNA here is from genome assembly GCF_000442215.2 of Lipotes vexillifer. Taxonomy (NCBI): domain Eukaryota; kingdom Metazoa; phylum Chordata; class Mammalia; order Artiodactyla; family Lipotidae; genus Lipotes; species Lipotes vexillifer. The sequence goes on from NW_006786333.1 coordinate 487,174, forward strand.
ACACCATTGTAAAGCAATTATACTCCAAAAAAAAAGTAAAAAAAAAAGAATTCTATATACAGCAAAATTATCCTTTAAAAATAAAGGATAAATTAAAACATTTCCAGATAAACAAAAACTGAGGAAGTTCATTAACAGTAGAACTTCCCTATGAGAAATGCTAATGGTAGCCCTTCAAGCTGATATGAAAGGCCACTAGACTGAATCAGTAACCAAAATCTATCAACAAAGAAAAGCCCAGGACCAGATGCCTTCACTAGTGAATTCTACCAAACATTTGAAGAACAATTAACATCAATTCTTCTGAAACTCTTCCAAACATAGAAGAGGTAGGAATACTTACTAATTTATTCTATGAGTCCAGCATTATCCTGATGCCAAAGCCAGACAAAGACATCACAAGAAGAGAAAGCTATAGACAAAGACCCCTGACAAATATGGATGCAAAAATCCTGAACTAAAAAGTAACAAATCAAATACAGCAGTATAATAAAAGGATTAATCACCATGAACACCTGGGATTTATCCCAAGAATGCAAAGGTATTTCATCATATGAAAATCAATCAATCTAATACACCACATAAAATAAAAGGGAAAAACACATTATTATCTTGATTGAAGCATCTGACAAACTCCAACACCCTTTCATAATAAAAATGCTCAAAAACTGTAGAAGGGAACTTCCTTGACATAATAAGGATTTATGAAAAGCCCACAGCTAATATCATACTGAAAAACTGAAAGCTTTCCCCCTAAGATCAGAAATAAGAAAAGATGCCCACTTTCACCACTTCTAGTCAACATCGTACCAGTAATTCTAGCCAGGAAAATGAGTCAAGAAAAAAGATAAAAGACTTCCTAACTGGAAAGGAAGAAAACTATCTCTAGTCACAGATGACATGATATTATCTATAGAAAATCCCAAAGAATCCACAAAAAACAACTAGAATGAATAAACTAATTCAGCAAATTTGCAGGATATAAGATCGATGACAGTGAGTTGTATTTCACAGCAATGAACAATCTGTAAAGGAAATTTAAAAAATAATCCCATTTACAATAGCATCAAAAAGAACATAATATTAAGGAGTAAAATTAAGCACATAGATGCAGGACTTGCACAATGAAAACTATAAAACATTGCTAAAAAATTAAAGAAGACCTAAATAAATGAAAAGGCATGTGTGTTCATGGATTCAAAGACAATATTTCTGTGATGACACTACTTCCCAAAGTGACCTACAGATCTGATGCAAGCCAACCAAATCCCAATAGCTTTTCTGTAGAAATGAAAAAGCTGATTCTAAAATTTATATGGAATAGTAAAGGACCCCAAATAACCAAAACAATCTTGAAAAAGAACAAGGTTGAAAGATTCACACTTCCCAATTTTAACATTTACTACAAAGCTACAGTAATTAAAGCAGCTAGCATATTGGCATAAGTATAGACATATAGATCAATGAAACATAATTGAGAATACGGAAATACACCCATACATCTATAGTCAATTGGTTTGTCACAAGGGTGCCAAGAAAATGGAACAGGGAAAGAAGACTCTCTTCAATAAATAGTGCTGACAGCAGAGGAAACCATAAACAAAATGAAAAGACAACCCACAGAATGGGAGAAAATATTTGCAAATGATGTGAATGAAAAAGGATTCATCTCCAAAATTTACAAACAGCCCATGTGTCTCAATATCAAAAAAGCAAACAACCCAATCCAAAAATGGGTAGAAGACCTAAATAGACATTTCTCCAAAGAAGATATACAGAGAGCCAAGAAGCACATGAAAAGATGCTCAACATCACTAATTATTAGAGAAATGTAAATCAAAACTACAATGATATATGACTTCACACCAGTCAGAATGGCCATCATCAAAAATTCTACAAACAATAAATGCTGGAGAAGGTGTGGAGAAAAGGGAACCCTCCTACACTGTTGGTGTGAATGTAAATTGGTGCAGCCACTGTGGAAAACAGTATGGAGGTTCCTCAGAAAACCGAACATAGAATTATCATATGATCCAGCAATGCCACTCCTGGGCATATATCCAGAGAAAAACATGGTTCGAAAGGATACATGCTTCCCAGTGTTCATCGCAGCATGGTTTACAATAGCCAAGACATAGAAGTAATCTAAATGTCCATAGACAGATGAATGTATAAAGAAGATGTGATACATATATACAATGGAATATTACTTAGCCATTAAAAAGAATTAAATAATGTCATTTACAGCAAAATGGGTGGACCTGGAGATTATCATACTGAGTAAAGTAAGTAGACATAGAAGGACAAATATCATTTGATAACACTTATATGCAAAACCTTAAAGAAAATGACACAAATGAACTTATTTACAAAACAGACAGAGACTCACAGACTTAGAGAACAAACTTATGGTTACCAGGGGGAAGGGAGAGGGGCAGGTATAGATTGGGAGTTTGAGAATGACATGTAAACACTGCTATATTTAAAATAGATAAACAGCAAGAACCTACTGTATAGCACAGGAAACTCTGCTCAATATTCTACAACAGGTTAAATGAGAAAAGAATTTGAAAAAGAAAAGACACATGTATATGTATAACTGAATCACTTTGCTGTACACCTGAAACTAGCACAATGTTAATCAATGATACTCCAATATAAAATAAAATAAAATAATTTTTTAAAATAAAAAATAACAAGCAATTATATGGCAATAAAATGGACAACCTGGAAGAAATGGAAAAATTCTTAGAAATGCACAACCTTCTGAGACTGGAGCAGGAAGAAGTAGAAAATATGAACAGAACAATCACAAGCACTGAAATCGAAACTGTGATTAAAAACCCTCCAACAGGGGCTTCCCTGGTGGTGCAGTGCTTGAGAGTCTGCCTGCCGATGCAGGAGACGCGGGTTCGTGCCCCGTTTCGGGAAGATCCCACATGCCGTGGAGCGGCTGGGCCCGTGAGCCATGGCCACTGAGCCTGCGCGTCCGGAGCCTGTGCTCCGCAAATGGGAGAGGCCACAACAGTGAGAGGCCCGCATAACGCAAGAAAAAAAAAAACAAAAAAACAAAACAAACAAAAAAAAACAAAAAGGTATCATGTAGGACTAAGTAGAATTTGAAAAGGAATTTGAAATTTATTCTCAGAACAATGAGGAACCATTGGAAGGACTTAAACGGACAAGTGATATTTTCTAATTTACAGTTTTAAAAGATTATTGTGGCTGCTGTATGGTGAATAGATTATAGGGAGATCAGGGTCTGAGGTAATAATTTATAGTTTAAAATACTTGTTTGCAAATAATGTTAATGATAAATAACTTCATAACTGTACAATCGCTTTTCAAACCAGGAACATGGTTCGCTTCTGCATTTACAAAAGAACTTTTATTTGCAATTAACTTTTTATATTACAAAAATTTCTTTCAATTTATTCTGAAGCATTAATTCCTTTGATATTCTTTCAATGTCCCATTTAAGGTGATTTAAAAACACATTGTATGTTTTTAGGAGCTGTGTAACATAAAAATACCATTGTTCCCTACCAAAATTTTATTAATTTTAAAGTTGATTACATCTTGATTTTCCTACAGTTCTACATATTTCTATCACTCCTCTTCATTTTTCACACCTTACTTCATAGACCAGTAGTTTAAAATGTATACATTAAACATCATATTCCCAGGAATATTATGGGAAAATATTTATTCTCTACCATGAAATAAAAGGAATCCAAATCGCAAAACAGGAAGTGAAGCTGTCACTGTTTGTAGATGACATGATACTATACATAGAGAATCCTAAAGATGCTACCAGAAAACTACTAGAGCTAATCAATGAATTTGGTAAAGTAGCAGGATGCAAAATTAATGCACAGAAATCTCTTGTATTCCTATACATTAATGATGAAAAATCTGAAAGTGAAATTAAGAAAACAATCCCATTTACCATTGCAACAAAAAGAATAAAATACCTAGGAATAAACCTACCTAAGAAGACAAAAGACCTGTATGCAGAAAACTATAAGACACTGATGAAAGAAATTAAAGATGATACAAATAGATGGAGAGATATACCATGTTCCTGGATTAGAAAAATCAAAACTATGAAAATGACTATACTACCCAAAGCAATCTACAGATTCAATACAATCCCTATCAAACTACCAGTGGCATTTTTCACAGAACTAGAACAAAAAGTTTCACAATTTGTATGGAAACACAAAAGGCCCCGAATAGCCAAAGGGAGCTTAAGAAAGAAATATGGAGCTGGAGGAATCAGGCTCCCTGACTTCAGATTATACTACAAAGCTACCATAATCAAGACAGTATGGTAGTGGCACAAAAACAGAAACATAGATCAATCGAACAGGATAGAAAGCCCAGAGATAAACCCACCCACATATGGTCACCTTATCTTTGATAAAGGAGGCAAGAATATGCAATAGAGAAAAGACAGCCTCTTCAATAAATGATGCTGGGAAAACTGGACAGCTATGTGTAGAAGAATGAAATTAGAACACTCCTTAACACCATACACAAAAATAAACTCAAAATGGATTAAAGACCTAAATGTAAGGTCAGACACTATCAAACTCTTAGAGGAAAACATAGGCAGAACACTCTATGATATAAATCACAGCAAAATCCTTTTTGACCCACCTCCTAGAGAAATGGAAATAAAAACAAAAATAAACAAATGGGAACTAATGGAACTTCAAAGCTTTTGCACAGCAAAGGAAACCATAAACAAGATGAAAAGACAACCCTCAGAATGGGAGAAAATATTTGCAAATGAAGCAACTGAAAAAGAATTAATCTCCAAAATTTACAAGCAGCTCATGCAGCTCAATATCAAAAAAAACAAACGACCCAATCCAAAAATGGGCAGAAGACATAAATAGAAATTTCTCCAAAGAAGATATACAGATTGCGAACAAACACATGAAAGAATGTTCAACATCATTAATCATTAGAGAAATGCAAATCAAAACTACAATGAGATATCTCACACTGGTCAGAATGGCCATCATCAAAAAATCTACAAACAATAAATGATGGAGAGGGTGTGGAGAAAAGGGAACACTCTTGCACTGTTGGTGGGAATGTAAATTGATACAGCCACTATGGAAAACAGTATGGGGGTTCCTTAAAATACTAAAAATACAACTACCATGTGACCCAGCAATCCCACTACTGGGCATATACCCTGAGAAAACCATAATTCAAAGAGAGCCATGTACCACAATGTTCATTGCAGCTCTATTTACAATAGCCCGTACATGGAAGCAACCTAAGTGTCCATCGACAGATGAATGGATAAAGAAGATGTGGCACATATATACAATGGGATATTACTCAGCCATAAAAAGAAACAAAATTGAGTTATTTGTAGTGAGGTGGATGGACCTAGCATCTGTCATACAGAGTGAAGTAAGTCAGAAAGAGAAAAACATATACCGTATGCTAACACATATATATAGAATCTAAAAGAAAAAAAAATGGTCATGAAGAACCTAGGGGCAAGACAGGAATAAAGTTGCAGATCTACTAAAGAATGGACTTGAGGACACTGGGAGGTGGAAGGGTAAGCTGGGACAAAGTGAGACAGTGGCATGGACATATATACACTACCAAATGTAAAATCGATAGCTAGTGGGAAGCAGGCACATAGCACATGGAGATAAGCTCGATGCTTTGCGACCACCTAGAGGGGTGGGATAGAGAGCGTGGGAGGGAGGGAGATGTAAGTGGGAAGGGTTATGGGGATATATCTATAACTGATTCACTTAGTTATAAAGCAGAAACTAACACACCATTGTAAAGGAATTATAATCCAATAAAGATGTTAAAAAATAAAATTAAAATAAAAAAATTTTTAAATTAAGAATAAAAATATAGTGCTGGGACAACTGTATATCCACATGCAAAAGAATGAAGTTAGGTCCTTACCTCACACCATACACAGAAGTTCACTCAAAATGGATCAAAGAGCAAAACGTAAGAGTTAAAACTATAAAACTCTTAGAAGAAAACATAAGAGTAAAACTTCATTGCCTTGAATTTGTCAATGGTTCCTTAAATATTATACTAAAAGCACATGCAAAAAGAAACAATAATAGATAAATTGGACTTCAACAAAATTTAAAAATTTTATTCATCAAAGGATACTATTAAGAAAGTAAAATGACAATCCGTAGAACAGGAGGAAATATTTCCAAATAATATAGCTGATAAGGATCTAGTAACCAGATATATAAAGAATTATCACAACTCAGCAACAAAAGGCACACAACCCAATTAAAAATTGGACAAAGGACTTGTGTAGACATTTCTCCAAATAAGATACACAAATAAACAAGAAGTACATGAAAAGATGCTCAACATCATTAGTCATTAGGTGAATGCAAATCAAAACTTCAATGAGATACCACTTTAGACACTAGATTGAATATCATTTTTAAAATGGAAAATAAGTTTGGGTGAGGACGTGGAGAATTTGGAACACTCAAACATCACTGGTGGGAACACAAAATAGTGCAGCCACTCCAGAAAACAATTTGTTGTTCTCAAAAATATTAAACATAGAATTACCATATGATACCGCAATTCTACTCCTAGGCCTATACCTAAAAGAACTGAAAATAGGTATTCAGGCAAAAATTTGTACACAGATGTCCACAGCAGCACTATTCACAATAACCAAAAGTGGCAACAACCCAAATGTCAATCAACTGATGAATGGAATTTTTAAATGTGGTATATTCATACTAAGGCATAATATTGGATCATTAAAAGGCATGAATTACTGATATATGCCATATGGATGAATCTTGAAAACACTGTGCTAAGTGAGAGAAGCCAGACACAAAAGGCCACATATTATATTATTCCATTTACATGAAATACTCAGAGTACATAAATCTATAGAAACCAAAAGCAGATTGGGGGAAGACAATGGGGGAAGGGGAAAAATGGAGTTACTGCTTAATGGGTTTACAGTGTTCTTTCGGAGTGAGGAAAATGTTCTGGAACTAGATAGTGGTAATTGCTGCACAGCATTATGAATATACTAATACCACTGTACTAAGTGCCACTGAATTGTACACTTTAAAATATTAAAATGCTGAGATTTATGCTATGTGAATTTTACATGGATAAAAATAAAAGTAAACAATAACAGAGAGAAAGTCCACCTCATCCTTTAGAAAGCTAATGCTGAAAGAGGCAAGGAAGACAATGGTTCCAGGTCAATGGTGTGGTAGTTTTGAAAACCAGTCCCAGCCCAGCATTCCAGGACTGCCTTGTCCCATAGGAAGTGGCTAGGAATTTGAACTGAAAAAGCTTACAGAAAGGGCTCTAATACCTTGGGATAATGCATGATACTGCACAGGGTCTTACAACAAAGTGTAATACTGAGGGAATATCTTTTCCCACTGGTTCTCATCCAATGCTCATGGTAGAATCTGGAGCAAGGATCCAATCGCTGCCATTGTGCTCCTGGTCCCAACTTTATTACTGGCTTCAGCAGCAGTCTTCCTTGGCTCATAATCTGCTGGAGAGACTCAACTGCCACCACCACCCTGAATAGCCTTGTATCTTCCACTTGAGAGATTTATCTACGTTCATGTTTCTGCTCTGCCCAGAAAGTGGTGCCCAGGAGCACTGCCCCTCCAGCCAAAGCTCCTTAGTCTTTATCCAACAGAACACTGAGGGTATATGAAGTCTAATCTCCAAAAGATTAGATACTGTAGGGTGAATGCTCTAGCACTCATGGCTGACTCCACTGTAAACTAGGATTCACCAAGGCCAGCTTCTACTCAGTCACTACAATCCCTCTGTCACAATCAAAATGTTAAAAAGCAATACTCAGTGTCTCCCCCAAAATACTCAAATAAAACTGGGTCCCTGGATAAACTGAATTTTTGGATTTCATCCTCTTTCCAAGTAGTGTGCTCAAGCTTTTGCACTCTGAAAACAAAAAAATATTGTTACGCTTAGACTGTGTAAAGTGATACCAAGTGACAGGAAAGAGTCAAAGTCTTTTATTCGCTATCAGTTTCTCAAATGGTTGAGCCTGTCCCTTTGTGTAAGCATGTATCTTTCCTTTTGCAGAAGTTGTTTATGCAAACATCACATCTTATGTGGATTGCTTTGCAGCAACTATAACCACGAAGGGTCCAGTTGTTCTTAATGTTAACCACAGGTAGAGAAACAGAAAGTCAGGAAAAGGTTAAGATAAGCCTTCAGTGCCTTTTGTGCTCCTTGTCATCAGTTCTGTAAAAATTGATATGACCAACAACTTCTCCCCCGAGAAAGATGGAGAAAATAATACAGAAAAGGTTGCAGAAATGGCTCAGTCTGAGGCTTGCCCATATGTCACCATGCTCATCCCCAAGGGGATCCAACTGAGGAGATTAGGAGCATATTCTCCTGGATTCAGAAATACATCCACATGCCAACAAAATCCCTTGTATTATTTCTCCCCTCTCTCCCTTCCCTGGGGCAATCTAAGGGTGTTTTGTTTTGCTTTGTTTTGTTGTTCTTCTTACTATTGGTTGCAGCAATGGAAAGGAAATATGAAATTAATTTGAAAATAATTTTGATGTTTTTCTCTGGATCTAATACAAGGACTAAGATATTATCTCAAAGCCTGCTACATGCATAAAAATTACCTGGGGGCTTCCCTGGTGGCGCAGTGGTTGAGAGTCCGCCTGCCCATGCAGGGGACACGGGTTCGTGCCCTGGTCCGGGAAGATCCCACATGCCGCGGAGCGACTGGGCCCGTGAGCCATGGCCGCTGAGCCTGCGCGTCCGGAGCCTGTGCACCACACGGGAGAGGCCAGAACAGTGAGAGGCCCGCATACCGCAAAAAAAAAAAAAAAAAAAAAAAAAACGGGGGGATAAAAAAGCCGTTACCAGCTAGCTCTCGTTTCAGAAGAAATGGTCCTAGGGGCTGGGTTTGGCTTGGAAAGGCGGGATACTTGCTAATAATGTAAATTTCAGGGCTTTGTTCCAGGCCTATTAATAATATATCTGTGTATAATATTCTAGAATTTGCATATTTTCCCTGCTTCATGTTACATAGTGAAGTTTAAAGCAAAACCAAAAGACATAAAAGACGTTCTCAAAGAGACTTTTTTTCTGTTCTCCAAACCGTCTATCTGACCCACTAGTGTCTAAGATCCTACAAGGCATAGACCATGTATTTACTATTTACCCCCCATTCATTCCGCAGTCCATCATTCAGACTACCTTTGTTATGTACCCAATATGCACCAGTCATTGGATTAGATGCTAACTAAACAAAGCAGAATAAATATAACAGACACTCTATAAAAGTTTGTTGAATAAATGACAAATGAATGAAAAAAATGAACCTTACATGTAAGAACCTTGGAAATGTTTTTTCCTCTATTGGGAAATCAACAAATTATTAATCTTCTGGTCAACCATTGATTTCATCAGACATAATTCCAAATCGTTATGATGAATAAAAATAGTAATTTCATAAGAACATATACTGTATCCCAAATCTTATCAATATTTCACTCTAAATGCCTAAGTGGAAGCAAGCATTGCTGCCATTTATGAAACTGGCTATCATTCTACACTCTTGACAAAGGCAATGCTATATAACGCTGTTCTTTATATTGTGGAAGGTAGACTTCATTCACCCTGAGTTCTTTATACAGTATGTGAGTACCAAAAACAACATACACATTTCCAAAAGTCATCCCCTGGCAAGCAGTTCCCCCTTCTCCATCCTATTTGCATTGAGAACCACATGTCCATGGGTTAAACTTAATAAAAAATATAATTCTTCTATACACATTGCATGACATCTAATATATGAATTCCTAGAAAGTTGCATGTAAGTTGATTCATTTAAATGGAGCAGAGCATTTGAAGAAAATCTGTAGCAAATCCTTCTATAATAAAGAGTATAAATATTTATTGAGCACTTATTATATGCCAGGTATTAAGCTAAGTGCTTTATATGCATTATCTCTTTGAACGCTCCAAACATCTCAATGAAGTAAGCAATATTATTAAATCTAGTTTATTGATGTGTAAATTTAAGAAACATTAGATAACTTGTCCAAAAGCCCATCTAGAAAAGAGAGAAGCCAGAATTTAAACCCAGGTCTGTCTGCTCTTGAGCACTAGCTCTTAATCATTAGGGGTTTTTACAACTAATTTCCTTTAATGAAACATATCCTCTAATTATTATCTGTGTTTCACTTAATAGAAAAATAAATCTTTTACGATTAAATAGCCTACTGTTAGGAACAGAGTATGTGCTAAATAAATGTTAGTTCCCTTATTCCCATTTGGGAAAGATTTGTTTGAATGCTGTTTTCTTAAAAAGGTAAGTCCCAAACTATTGAAAAGGTAGTTTGGTTAATGTAATGTAGGGGAGAAAAGAAATTGGTGATGGAAAGACCATCTCACAATAATTTTCATTAATCCGTCTGGAAGACATATTATTACTGAACTACTTGAGCACTGCAATAATTTTCTTATAAATGGCTGCAGTTTTATTGCCATAATTATTTAAAATTTTACTATGTTGGGGGGGCAGGCAGGGCACAGGGTCATGGGATATCCAATCAGCACAATTGTCTTTCTGGATGGTGTACATCCACTTGCATCTATTCGCTTCTAAAAAGGACTTCCAAATGTTGTATTTTATGCAGTTACTTGTTTCTCTGGTGATTTACTGTTTGACCTTCTAGGAGAGGTTTAAATTATAAGCACAGTAAAAAATGGTATCTATTTCTATGAATGGAATGCACAGTAAATAAAGTCATTGTTGCAGATCAAATCTTTAATATGTTACATATTAACGTTCCTTGAGGATTGTCTTGGAAAATTTTTAAGCCATGACCATCTTTCCAAAGTTATCTCAAAAAAACTTCAGTAATGGTTTCTCTCACCATCATATGACAACTCCTCAAGGAAGAACAATCTCCCTTCATTCATTCATTTTACAAATACCTATCAAAAATCTGTAATATGCCAGGCACTGTGTTAGGTCCTGGGGATATAGTGGTAAATAAAATGAGCATACATGCTACTCATGTTTCCAGAGAATTTCCCAATCTGAACAAGGTCACCTAGGCAAAGGTGACCTTGCCTAGGCAAAGGTTTGTTTCTTTCAGCAAATAAACTCAGCCAAGCAATCCAAGAGACAGCTCTATGCTTTCCAAAGGCTCTCTCCCACAGGCTTTTTGTAATGCATTCACAAGACTATTATTATCAAATGATCCACCCAAAAGTTAACTAAAACAGAGAAGGCAAGTCTCCCTTTAACTGACCCTGAATTCCAAAGCCAGGCAAAATAGTTGTCAGATGGTTTTATAGGCTGTATACATGAATCACTTGGTTTGGCTCAAACCACTGAGTCATTCTTACCATAACAAGTCATTATATAATGTCATATTTCTTAGTTTACTCCAGTTCTATAATAATACCATTAATCTTCCAACTTAAATTTTTTAAGAACACAGCATTGAGTCAAATTCTCCTCAAGAAATTAGTTACTTAGAGTAATTACTTTCATTTTTTCCAGGCTGTAGATTAGTCCAAGTTATCCCTTCTCTAACTCCTTTTTTCCTTCCTCTTCCTGTCCCCCAAACATAAACACTCTTCCCAAGGTATATCTAGTTTTCTTTTTCTTCAGTCTCAACCTCCTCCATGCCTGTGGTTTCAACAACCACCCTTCAGAGATGATTCTTGGTTTGGTATCACTCATCCAATCTTTTCCTCCTGAGAACAGTGTGATTGCTGCAGAAGCATGTTGAATCAGAAGGGACCTGACCCTGAACTGCTATCTATCACATTGGTGATGAGATGGGGATACAACACTGGAAGAGTTTAAGCCAGGGTGATGTTCAGTGAGCACAGACAGGGGCCAACCAAACCACAAGTAAGAATTAGTAAGACATTATGATGAACGAGCAAGATGCATGATTCAGCAAGCAGGCAACATGGAGTAAGGCTGGTCTGCACTGGAAGCAGAAGTTGGGACTAGGGATAAATTCTAGTGAGTACAATTGTCCATTTCCCTTTCCCTTTCCTTCCTTTCCTGACTAATTCTGTTCTAAAACCATTAGTAGGGGTTTGAAAATATAGTTATTTATGCTGAAATTAGGAGGTAGTCATGGGGAACCTGAGCAGGATGAATCTAGCCAAGGTAGAAGAGGCATCTACCCAGAGAAGCAGACTACTGTAGAGTATCATTATCTGAACAGATTAAGGAGGGCAACAATGTGGAGATTGTATGAGGAAACTATCTACACCAGGGGTTCGCCCAGTGTGGGGAGTCAAAGATTGAGCAGTGTTCAGAGGCATCCATGTGAAGGAGATTACAGGGAAGCACAGCCTGGCATGGGTTATTGGAGCCCATGCCAGGGAACCTGACATGTAGCATCAGAGTCTAAGTGGGCCAGGAGGGCATCCATCCATGCAGGGGAAGAACACTGGAGTTGATGACAGCCTGCTGGTAGGCAAGGTCATGTCATGGCCAGATCTTGGCTTTTAAATACTATACCATATATTTCTGCTCAATATTTATTATATCCTTCCTTTGCTAACTTTGGGCTCAGTTTCTTTTTCTTTTCTAGTTCCTCGAGTGTAAATCTAGGTTGTTTGAGATCTTTCTTCTTTTTTAATGTAAGCATTTAACACTATGAACTTCCCTCAGCTTTTGCTGTAAGTTTTAGTATGTTAGATTTTTATTTTTGTTGCTCTCAAGAGACTTTTGGATTTCCCTTTTGATTTCTCCATCAACCCATTTGTTGCTCAATAATATGTTGTGTAAGGGGAGCCTTCAAGACGGCGGAGGAGTAAGACGTGGAGATCACCTTTCTCCCCACAAATATATCAAAACTACATCTACATGTGGAACAACTCCTAAAGAACACCTACTGAACGCTGGCAGAAGACCTCAGACTTCCCAAAAGGCAAGAAACTCCCCCACGTACATGGGTAGGGCAAAAGAACAAAGTAAAAACACAGGCAAAAAAATAGGGATGGGACCTGCACCTCTGGGAGGGAGCTGTGAAGGAGGAAAAGTTTCCACACACTAGGAAGTCCCTTCACTGGCGGAGACACAGGGTGGATGGGGGGTAAGTTGTGTAGCCACGGAGGACAAAGCAGCAACAGGGTTGCAGAGGGAAAAGCAGCAAGATTCCCACACAGAGGGTCAGTGCCGACCAGCACTTACCAGCCTGAGAGGCTTGTCTGCTCACCCGCCAGGGCAGGTGGGGGCTGGGAGCTGAGGTTCAGGCTTCGGATGTCAAGATACCAGGGAGAGGACTGGGGTTGGCTGTGTGAACACAGCCTGAAGGGGGCTAGTGCGCCACAGCTAGCTGGGAGGGTGTCCAGGAAAAAGTCTGGAACTGCCTAAGAAGAAAGAGACCATTGTTTCAGGGTTCACGAGGAAAGGGGATTCAGAGAACCGCCTAAATGAGCTCCAGAGATGGACGCGAGCCACGGCTATCAGCACGGACACCAGAGATGGCATGAAACACTTAGGCTGCTGCTGCAGCCATCAAGAAGCCCGTGTGTGGGGCTTCCCTGGTGGCGCAGTGGTTGGGAGTCTGCCTGCCGATGCAGGGAACACGGGTTCGTGCCCCGGTCCGGGAAGATCCCACATGCTGTGGAGCGGCTGGGCCCGTGAGCCGTGGCCGTTGAGCCTGTGTGTCTGGAGCCTGTGCTCCGCAACGGGAGAGGCCACAACGGTGAGAAGCCCGCGTACTGAAAATAAAAAAAAATAAAAAAAATAAAAAAGAAGCCCGTGTGCAAGGTCACTATCCACACTTCCCCTCTCGGGAGCCTGTGGAGCCCACCACTGCCAGGGTCCTGTGATACAGGGACAACTTCCCTGGGAGAACACAAGGCACGCTGCAGGCTGTTGCAACGTCACACCAGCTTCTGCCACTGCACGATCACCCCGCATTCCACACCTCTCCATCCCCCTCGGCCTGAGTGAGCCAGAGCCCCCTAATCAGCAACTCCTTTAACCCCCTCCTGTCTGGGTAAGGAAGAGACGCCAGAGGGCAACCTACATGCAGAGGCGGAGCCATATCCAAAGCTGAAACCCAGGAGCTGTGTGAACAAAGAAGAGAAAGGGAAATTTCTCCCAGCAGCCTCAGGAGCAGCAGATTAAATCTCCACAATCAACTTGATGTACCCTGTATCTGTGGAATACCTGAATACACAAAGAATCATCTCCAAATAGAGGCAGTGGATGTTGCAAGCAACTGTAGACTTGGGGTTTGCTTTCTGCATCTAATTTGTTTCTGGTTTTATGTTTATCTTAGTTTAGTATTTAGAGCTTATTATCATAGGTAGATTTCTTTATTGATTTGGTTGCTCTCTTCCTTTTTTACTTTTCATAAATATATTTTTCCTTTTTCTCTTTTTGTAAGTGTGTATGTGTATGCTTCACTGTGTGATTTTTGTCAGTATAGCTTTGATTTTTCCATTTGTCCTGGGGTTCTGACTGTTGGTATTTTTGTTTGTTTGTTTGTTTTGTTTTTTAGTATACATTTTGCACTTGTTATCATTGTTGGATTGTTTTTTTAGTTTGGTTCCTCTCTTCTTTCTTTCTCCTTTTTTAAAATTACTTTTTATTTTCTTATTTTTAATAATTTTTTTCTATTTTAATATCTTTATTTTATTTATTTATTTATTTATTTATTTATTTATTTATTTATTTATGCATTTTTCTCCCTTTTCTTCTGAGCTGTGTGGCTGACAGGGTCTTGGTGCTCCGACTGGGTGTCAGGCCTGAGCCTCTGAGGTGGGAGAGCCAAGTTCAGGACATTGGTCCACCAGAGACCTCCCAGCCCCATGTAATATCAAATGGCAAAAGCTCTCCCAGAATTCTCCATCTCAATGCTAAGACCCAGCTCCACTCAACAACCAGCAAGCTACAGTGATGGACACACTATGCCAAACAACAAGCAAGACAGGAACACAAACCCACACATTAGCAGAGAAGCTGCCAAAATCATAATAAGTTCACAGAACCCCAAAACTCACCACCAGACGTGGTGCTGTCCACCAGAAAGACAAGATCCAACCTCATCCACCAGAACACAGGCACCCATCTCCTCCACCAGGAAGCCTACACAACCCACTGAACCAACCATAGCCACTGGGGGTAGACACCAAAATCAATGGGAACTACAAACCTGCACCCTGTGAAAAGGAGACCCCAAACACAGTAAGTTAAGCAAAATGAGAAAACAGAGAAATATGCAGCAGATGAAGGACAAAGGTAAAAACTCACCAGACCAAACAAATGAAGAGGAAACAGGTAATCTACCTGAAAAAAGAATTCAGATTAATGATATTTCCAGAATCTTGGAAATAGAATGGAGAAAACACAAGAAATGTTTAACAAGGACCTAGAAGAACTAAAGAGCCAACAAACAATGATGAACAACACAATAAATGAAATTAAAAATTCTCTAGAATGAATCAATAGCAGAATGACTGAGGCAGAAGAATGCATAAGTGGCCTGGAAGATAAAATAGTGGAAATAACTACTGCAGAGCAGAATAAAGAAAAAAAAGAAAAGAATTGAGGACAATCTTAGAGACCTCTGGGACAACATTAAATGGACCAAATTTAGAATTATAGGGGTCCAAGAAGAAGAAGAGGAAAAAAAAAAAGAGACTGAGAAAATATTTGAAGAGATTATACTTGAAAACTTCCCTAATATGGGTAAGGAAATAGTCAATCAAGTTCAGGAATCACAGAGAGTCCCATACAAGATAAATCCAAGGAGAAACACACCAAGACACATATTGATCAAACTATCAAAAATTAAATACAAAGGAAAAATATTAAAAGCAGCAAGGGAAAAGCAACAAATAACATACAAGGGAATCCCCATAAGGTTAACAGCTGACCTTTCAGCAGAAACTCTGCAAGCCAGAAGGGAGTAACAGGACATATTTAAAGTGACGAAAGGGAACAACCTACAACCAAGATTACTCTACCCAGCAAGGATCTCATTCAGATTCGACAGTGAAATTAAAACCTTTACAGACAAGCAAAAGCTAACAGAATTCAACACCACCAAACCAGCTCTACAACAAATGCTAAAGAACTTCTCTAGGCAGGAAACACAAGAGAAGGAAAATACTTACAATAACAAACCCAAAGCAATTAAGAAAATGGTAATAGGAATATACATATCCATAACTACCTTAAATGTAAATGCATTAAATGCTCCAACCAAATGACATAGACTGGCTGAATGGATACAAAAACAAGATAAATACATATGCTGCCTACAAGAGACCCAATTCAGACCTAGGGACACATACAGACTGAAAGTGAGGGGATGGAAAAACATTCCATGAAAATGGAAATTGAAAGAAAGTTGGAGTAGCAATTCTCATATCAGACAAAATAGACTTTAAAATAAAGACATTTACAGGAGACAAAGACGGACACTATATAATGATCAAGGAATCAATCCAAGAAAAAGACATAACAATTATAAATATTTATGCACCCAACATAGGAGCAACTCAGTACATAAGGCATAAGCTAACAGCCATAAAAGGGGAAATCAACAGTAACACAATCACAGTAGGGGACTTTAACACCCCACTTTCACCAAAGGACAGATCTTTCAAAATGAAAATAAATAAGAAAACACAAGCTTTAAATGATACATTAATCAAGATGGACTTAATTGATATTTATAGGACATTCCATCCAAAAACAGCAGATTACACTTTCTCCTCAAATGCTCATGGAACATTCTCAAGGATAGATCATATCTTGCGTCACAAATCAACCCATGGTAAATTTAAGAAAATTGACATTGTATGAAGTATCTTTTCTGATCACAACACTATGAGACTAGATATCAATTACAGGAAAATATCTGTAAAAAATACAAACACATGGAGGCTAAACAATTCACTACTAAATAACCAAGAGATCACTGAAGAAATCAAAGAGGAAATCAAAAAGTACCTAGAAACAAATGACAACGAAGACACGATGATCCAAAACCTATGAGTTGCAGCAAAAGCAGTTATAAGAGGTAAGTTTATAACAATACAAGCCTGCCTCAAGAAACAAAAAACATCTTAAATAAACAACCTAACCTTACACCTAAAGCAATCAGAGAAAGAAGAACAAAAAAACCCCCAAAGTTAGCAGAAAGAAAGAAATCATAAAGATCAGAGCAGATAAATAAAAAAGAAATGAAGGATAGCAAAGATCAATACAACTAAAACCTGGCTCTTTGAGTAGATAAACAAATTGACTCATCAAGAAAAAAAGGGAGAAGACTCAAATCAATAGAATTAGAAATGAAAAGGAGAAGTAACTGACACTGCTGAAACACAAATGATCATGAGAGATTATTACAAGCAACAATAGGCCAATAAAATGGACAACCTGGAAGAAAGGGACAAATTCTTAGAAAAGCACAGCCTTCCAAGGCTGAACCAGGAAGAAATAGAAAACATAAACAGACCAATCACAAGCACTGAAATAGAAACTGTGATTAAAAATCCTCCAACAAACAAAAGCCCAAGACCAGAAGGTTTCATAGGCTATTTCTATCAAACAGTTAGAGAAGAGATAACACCTATCCTTCTCAAACTCTTCCAAAATATAGCAGAGGGAGGAACACCCCCAAACTCATTCTACGAGGCCACCATCTCCCTGATACCAAAACCAGACAAGGATGTCACAAAGAAAGAAAACTACAGGCCAATATCACTGATTAACATAGATGCAAAAATCCTCAACAAAATACTAGCAAACAGAATCCAACAGCACATTAAAAGAATCATACAACATGATCAAGTGGGGTTTATTCCAGGAATGCAAGGATTCTTCAATATACGCAAATCAATCAATGTGATACAGCATATTAACAAATTGAAGGAGAAAAACCATATGATCATCTCAATAGATGCAGAAGAAGTTTTGACAAAATTCAACACACTTTTATGATTAAATCCTTCCAGAAAGTAGGCATAGAGGAAAATTACCTCAACATTACAAAGGCTTTATATGACAAACCAACAGCCAACATCGTTCTCAATGGTGAAAAACTGAAACTATTTCCTCTAAAATCAGGAACAAGACAAGGTTGCCCACTCTCACCACTATTATTCAACATAGTTTTGGAAGTTTTAGCCACAGCAATCAGAAAAGAAAAATAAATCAAAGGAATCCAAATTGGAAAAGAGGAGGTAAAGCTGTCACTATTTGCAGATGACATGATACTATACATAGAGAATCCTAAAGATGCCACCAGAAATCTACTAGAGCTAATCAATGAATCTGGTAAAGTTGCAGGATAAAAAATTTATGCACAGAAATCTCTTGCATTCCTATACACTAATAGTGAAAGATCAGAAACAGAAATTGAGGAAACACTCCCATTTACCATTGCAACAAAAAGAATGAAATACCTAGGAATAAACCTACCTAAGGAGGTAAAACACCTGTACTCAGAAAACTGTAAGACACTGATGAAAGAAATTCAATATGATACAGACAGATGGAGAGATATACCATGTTCTTGGATTGGAAGAATCAACATTGTGAAAATGACTATACTACCCAAAGCAATATACAGATTCAATGCAATCCCTATCAAACTGCTGCTGTCATTTTTCACAGAACTAGAACAAAAATTTCACAATTTATATGGAAACACAAAAGACCCCAAATAGTCAAAGCAATCTTGAGAAAGAAAAACAGAGCTGAAGGAATCAGGCTCCCTGACTTCAGACTAGGAGGAGGTATGGTTACCTCCAAACCTCCATCTCTGTTCTCACTAACCCCTAGGTGACTAGATTTTGCCAGGTTCCATCTACTCTGAGTCCTGGAGGACTGAAAGAAGCCAGTCCTTTGTGTATCCCCCATAAAAGTTGGGGCATTGGATACATGGACCCACTCTTTC
>NW_006786333.1:507113-534959 GCF_000442215.2 Lipotes vexillifer
CTTTCCCTCCCTAGGAAGAACCTGGGAGCCAGGGGTTTTCCTCCACTCACTCTGTGCTCAGCTAGGGGAAGAGCTATGGTGACTATTAGCCCCAGTCACCGTCTTTATTTTTCTACAGGCAATTAGATTGTGCTGGTCCCATCAGAAATCTAAGGCTGGAAAAACTGAAGTCAGTCTTCTGGGGAGGCCCCACAGAAAATCTGGGGTGCTGGACATTTGGGCCAACTCTTTCACTTCCCCTAAGACAAGCTGAAAGCTGGGATGGGGGTTCTCCTCCCAGTTGTATGACACTGTGCTAGGGACTGAGATTCCAGCAAGAAGGTATCTTGAATCTCCTGTTGGCTTCAATGAGTATGGTTTTATGTTTTCCTGGAGTGCAATTAATTTCTAAATTTCTCACAAAAGGAACTTGTCCATGAATTGTTGCTGAATTTGTCCATGAATTGCTTCCTTTTCATAGAGGAAAGGAAAGTCCATAGCTTCCTGCTCCACCATCTTTCTGATGTCCCTAAACTCATTTTTAACGATAAGGAGGAGACAATTCTACTTTCATTAGTCATAGAGTCTTTAGTTACAGAGGCATAGCATCTCGGAGTTAGTAGATTTTAATTACCATCCTATTCAAATATGAATTCTGCACTTGAGTTCCAGTGGCAGCTGAGAAACTACTTAGAGTTACCAACATTATGTCATAATGGAAGAAAAAGAATAAGGCAGGGTTATGGTCAGGATAGGGTTAGAGTTAAATATTAACTAATGAGATAATCAGGATCTCAGTACTGATATTTTTAAGAAATGGAATGCTTGAGCATAATTTTATACTGGAAAGAGTATGGCACTGTGGAGAAATGGGTTGAAGAGAGATGGGATATAATATATAGCTCAAAGGCTAGAGGAGATGGATACGGTTAAGTGTGAAAAGAGTAGAACAATTTCTTTCCTAGGCAATCACAATAATAACAACAACGAAAATCTAGACGTGCTAACTCATGCACTTACTTTGTGCCACATACCATGCACTACATGTACATTACCTCATTATTTCTTATATCAAGCTTATGTGGTAGATACTGTTATTACCCTCATTACACAGAAAAGGAAATTTAAGTACAGAGTGAGTAAGTAATCTGCCTAAAGTCACACACCTAATAGACTGAAGAGCTAAAATGCTTAATCTGACTTCAGAGCCCCTGCTTTTGACCACTCCCATGCTTTCACTAAGGAAGGAAAGAAAGATGATAAAAATAGATTTGATTTCTGAAGTGAATAGGAAGAATACTGAGGAAATGCTTACCTGATGACCTTGATGTTCTGAATAAAGGTAGAAGCAACATCAGCTCAGGTAGGGACAAGGATGAAACTGGGGATTGAAAAAAAAAAAGAGTAGAGGCTTACAAAATCCATATAAGGCTGGAAAAGGAACCCTGCTATGGATTAACAGAAGAATTTCTAAGCATCCTCAGAAGCCCCGCTGAGTTTGGAACATTTCACTCGTAATGGCACCATCAGCATGGTTATGTAACTTTCTTGAGCACTCCTCAGAAACCCAGAGGCAGAACCAAGAAGAAAGATCATTGACCCACAGCAGAGGGACTGACAAAGGTGTGAGATGGACAGTAAAGGTATTAAGGAAATTGAGGATGATGGTGAGAATAGTTGAAATATTGCTTATTGGGTCCAGGCCAAATTGGAAGGGAAGCAAAGCTAATGAATGTCAGTTGAGTCAAATAGTAAGAATGGAAGGCACTTTCTTTTCATTGTATAGGAACTTTTAAATTTACCTTAACCATTTTATTTTAAATCCTTAATTATATAAGGCAACTTTATCCCTTAGTTGAAAGTCACTTTATATTTTATTCTTTAGTTGAAAAAATCTATATCTCTTAATTACTAAGTAGACTAGATTAAGAATCAAGAGATAGGAAATTAGACTAATTCTACACTAATGAACTATGTAATCAACTAAGTCAGTCACCTTGTGTCTCAGTTTTCTTAACTGAAAAAGAAAAAGAAAGAAAATTAGATTTAATGATCTAATATTCTGTTTCATTTCTTCTTTTCATTCCATGATTAAAATAAATTACAGAAATTTTCAAGTTAGTTCTCTAGCTTTACCATAATTAGAAACTGACTTTCCCAAATATGTGTTAAGATAAACATTTTTAAACCAATGGCTGCACATCTTTCAACACCAACTTCATAATTTCAACAATCACACAGTGAAATCATATACAAAATGCAATAAAAACCATTAGCTGCTCAACACCTCCATCTACAGGGTCTCGATAGTCTTAAAATAGAATGATAATCCACACAGCAACATAGAAAGACTATTCCTAGTCTTAAAGCTAATAAACTAGGTTTCAATGTTAGCACCATGCTCAATCATTCTGTATTTATTTTGTAACTATTTAAGTTTTGTTTTCTTTCAATTTCTTCTTTACTCCTTTACGTCATATAGTTCTTACCCAGAACTATAGGCATTTACTAATCAGTATTTACTAAATGCTTTAATTTATTTTTTCTTCCAGGTTTATTGTGATATACAGCACTGTATAAGTTTAAGGTGTAGATAATGATTTGACTCACATACGTCATGAAATGATTACCACAATAAGTTTAGCGAACATCCATCATCCCATATAAATACAAAAGAAAAAAAGGAAAAATATATTTTTTTCTTGTGATGAGAATTCTTAGGATTTTGCTCTCTTAATATTTTTCATATATAACATACAGCAGTATTAATTATATTAATCATGTTGTACATTGCACCCTTAGTATTTTTTTATCTTATAACTGGAATTTTGTACCTTTTGATTGCCTTCATCCAATTCCCCCTCCCTGACCCTCCACCTCTGGTAACCACAAATCTGATCTCTTTTTCTATGAGTTTGTTTGACCTACAGCACTATTTTAACTCCTGGTGTACAACATAGTGGTAGAGAATTAGAGGAAAAAGAAGGGAAAGATAGGAAAGAAAAGGAGAGTGGGGAGAGAAAGAAGGAGGGAAGGGGAGGAGGGAGACGGGAGAGAGGCTGATGGAAAGAGAGATAAGGGGAGAAAGATAAAAGATGAAAGATAAGGGGAGAGTAAGAGATAGAAGGGAAGGAGGAAGAGAGGAAAGGAGAGTGGAAGTGAGAACAAGTGAAAAGGGGAGAGAATGGAAAGTAAAAGAGGGATAGAGAAAAGGAGGAAATAAGAAAGAGATGAGAGGATAAGAGAAAGAGAGAGAGGGAAGAGAGAGGAGAGAGAAAAAGGATAGAGGGAAAAAAGAAAAGAGTTGACCTGATGAGGACTAGTGGATCTACCTTTGGAATAAATGCACGTGTCATTATATAAGGTTTATGTGAATAATTTTACTTTAATAGAATCTATACGAGTTTAGGATTCATTTGCTAAGAAAATTAAATGTTGTCTAGTTTTACACATTTGCTTTGGGCATTACTTTTTAGTAAACGTTGAATTTCAAAGTACATTCTTAATGCTAACATATTTCATTCTTTGGTAGCATATATTTTCCTTTTCATTGGCATACATTTTCCATTTGTGCCCTTCTTTTTTAAAAAATTAATTAATTTATTTATTTATTTATTATTTATTTATTTATTTATTTATGTCTGCATTGGGTCTTCGTTGCTGCACACAGGCTTTCTTTAGTTGTGTCGAGACGGAGCTGCTCTTCGTTGCAGTGCGAGGGCTTCTCATTACGGTGTCTTCTCTTGCAGAGTACAGGCTCTAGGTGCACAGGCTTCAGTAGTCGTGGCACATGGGCTCTAGAGTGCAGGCTCAGTAGTTGTGGCGCACGGGCTGGGTTGCTCCACGGCATGTGGGATCTTCCCAGACAAAGGCACAAATCCGTGTCCCTGACATTGGCAGGTGGATTCTTAACCACTGCACCACCAGGGAAGTCCCGGTGTCCTTCTTTAAGAGAAGTATTTCTAGATTTCTATCCCAAAGAATTTCACAGAAAAAAAAATGGCCATAGATCAACTTTGGAATAGGTTTGTTCCTCTTGCATCCTTTCAACAATTTCTCAGGCTATACTTGGGAACTTATAAAGCTGTAACTGTTTTTGGAGAGCTCTATCCAGAGAGTCTACATGCTGACATGGCTGATTTTTTGGTATGTGTGGTTATTCACTATTAACTAATTTCTATCAGCAAGCAATCTAAGGAGATAATAGTAAGTTAGCATTTTACTGCAAAATATTTTGCTTTATCAAATCAGTAAAGAAAAACACTTTTTGAAGATAATTAATGCAAAATCTAAGACATTCTGCTACATTTCACTTAAAATTACCCTCAAGGTAAAACTCATCTTCACTTGTAAGCATCTAAAAACTAAAACTAGAAAACTTATAAATATACATCTTTTAAGTGTTTAAATTTGCAGTAACTCAGTCTGTTTCAACTTAAAAAATCAAATGTTCAGTCTTACTACCAAATGATCACCATCAATAAAAACAAATATTTCAACATAAAAAAATTAAGCTGAATCAGATGATTTTTACAAATTCAAAAACAATTTACCTTTTTACTCTATTTTGAAGGAAATATTGGGGCCTGAAATAGAAATCCAGATTTTTAAAATATGACACTCTAAATCTAACTATTTTGCAAAAAATTAGCATTTCCTTCAAAAGAACAAAATAATTATATTAGACTCACATTTTTTTATTTTTTAACATGAAAATATTTACTGATGTTATGAAATCCTACTTCCAACAATGGAGAAAGTATGACAACCAGGGAAACAAATAGCAGCAACATCAAAGAAAACACTGGCAAAACCCATAAAGAAATCTTGAAGTTACTTCTCTTTTCAGAGGTTTTTACCCCCCCATAAGACACTGACTGGTTTCCGTGATTACTATTGTGATTCCATTGACATCACTTAGCCAACCTGCTATCGTGTAGTTTTGACTTCTATGTTAGATTTTAGTGCCAGAGAATATTCAGATAATATTATCCCATTTCCTTTTGGAGAGAAAATTGTAAACAACAAGTTTTCCAAAAATGCCTTCAACTTTTTGATTAATATTTTGCCATAATTTTAAAGTTTTCCAAATTTTCAGTCTTCATATAATTGAAATTTAAAATGAGACCCCCACGACTGAAACCAGCTCAACTAATCCCAAAGAAGCTTTGAACCAAGACTTTAAATAAGTTCCTCAAAAAGCTATTGTCAAAAAAAAAAAAAAGCTATTGTCATCATGATTAAATACTTAGTGAAATTTCTGGATCAGTTGGTAACTCTATACCATTCTGAGGAAATGCCAGTCTGTCTTCTGAAGTGGCTGCACCATTTTACATTTCGACCAGCAACGTATCTGCTTTCCAATTACTTCACATCCTCCATACCAGCACTTGTTATTGTCTGTCTTTTTAACTATAAGCGTTATAGTAGGTGTAAAGCAGGATCTCATTGTGGTTTTAATTTGCATTTCTCTAGTGACTAATGAGGTTGAACATCTTTTCATGTACTTGTTAGCCATTTATATCACTTCTTTGGAGAAATGTCTATTCAAATTATTTGCCTCTTTCTAAATTGGATTATCTTTTTTATTATTGAATTGTAAGAGTTGTTTTTATATTCTGTGTATAAGTACTTATCAGATAAATAATTTTCAAAACTTTTCTACCAATCTGTGGATTTTATTTTCACTTTCTTGATGGTATCCTTGGAAGTGCAATGAAGCATATGCCCACACACTCAAAAAACAAAAAAAGTACATGAATGTTCAAAGCAGTATTATTAATAACAGGCAAAACATGGGAAGAAGCCAAATGTCCTTCATCCACTAAACAAACAAAATATAGTACATGTTGACAATGGAATATTATTCAGAATCAAAAAAATGAATGAGGTACTGATAGCTACAACATGGATGAACTCAAAAACATTATACTTAGTGAAAGAAACCAGTCACAAAAGACCGCATACTGTATCACCGTATTTAAAATGAGCAGAATAGTCAAATTTATAGAGACAAAAGATATATTAGTGGTTGTCTAGGGCTGAAAGGTGAAGGTGGGGAATGAGACAGGGGAATGTGGAGTGGCTGCCAATGGATACATGGTTTCTCTGGGGGATGATGAAATGTTCTAAAATTATAGTGATGGTTTCACAACACTGTAAATATACTAAAAACCACTGAATTGTACACTCTTAAAAGATTAAATGTATGGTATGTAAATTATATCTCAATAATGCTGTTTTAAGAAAAACTAATATATACAATCTCTACATATAAAAAAGGTGAGACAGAATCCCTTAAACCCTTCTACACTTCCAAAATTTATACTTCTCCAGAGGGACTTAGAGATGACTGTGCAATTGGAGAAAAAAATAATCAGACTTTTAAGGCATTACTGGACACTGGTTCTGTATTGGCACCAATTCTTTCGATTCCAAATGTCAGTGGGTTCCACCAGTCAGAGGAGGAGCTTATGTAGATTAGGTGATCAATCAAGTTTTGGCTTAGGGTTTGTCATTCTCCTGAATGTACATCCTTGTACAGGGAGCCCAGTGTGTTTCCCAACCCACATTGTTGTTATTTCCCCAGTTTCTGCAATGCATAGTTGGAATAGACATCATCGGCAACCAGCAAAATCCTACCTTTGGTTCTCTGTGCTGTGAAGTGAGGGCTACTATGGAAAAGTCAAGCAGTATTCTAAAAAGTAATACAGTATTTCTGGAGAAATTGCAGATGAATCACATCATAAAGAATTTGATGGATGGAGAGATAGTGATTCTCTCCATGTCCCCATTCAGCTCACCTGTTCGACCTCTTCAGCGGACAGATATATCTTGGAAAATGATAGATAAACTTAATCAGGTGCTAACTCCAAATCCAGCTGCTGTTCCAGATAGTTTCTTTACTGAAGAAAATCAACACACCCTCTGGTATGCAGCGCTTGATCTGTTGATTTTATTCCTCTATATCTATTAGTGAAAACCATCAGAAACAGTTTTCTTTCAGTTGGTAGGGCCAGTAGCACACCTTAACAGTCTTATCTTGGAAGAAATACATTTGGAAAATCGATGAAATACAGGTGTGAATTGGGGGAGGGAGAGTATGTAGACAGATGTCTCCAAGTGGGCACAGGGTGGGTAAACATTTGCTCTCTGTGAATGCTCACCAAAGAGTGACCTCAGCGGAGGAAAATCTTAATAACTAGGTAAGCAAGATGCTATTCTGTGGATCTCAGGCAATCTTTCCCACAATGGGTATAAGAACAAAAGGATGGAGTTTCTACATGAGCTCAGCAATTTGGACTATCACTCACCAAGGCCTTCTCAGCTATAACAGCTGCAGAAATGCCAAACCTGCCAACAGCAGAGACCAATACTGAGCCCCAGTATGGTACCATTCCCCAAGGGAACTAGTCAGCTACATGGTAGCAGGTTGATTAGCTTGGACTAATTCCATCAAAAAGAGGTAAAATTTTGTTCTCACTGGAATAGACACTGGGAATATGAATTTTCCCTTCCAGCCCTCAATGAGGTTGCTAATCCATGGATTTGCAAATGCCTTATTCATCATCATCAGATTCCACACTGCATTGCTTCTGACTAGGGAACTCATTTCACAGTAAGTGAAGTGTGGCAATAGACTAATGCTCATGAAACTCAATGTTCTTGCCCTTTTCCCCATCACCCTGGGACTGCTGGCTAGCTAGAGCTGGGATGATCTCTACTGAAGACTTAGTTACAGAGCAAGCTAGTTACAGTGCAGCACTTAGTGACTCTCCAGTGATGCCATTCAGAATGCAGTATTTTCTCTGAATCAATAATCAATATATGGTCCTGTTTTTCCCATAGCCAGGATACATGAGTCAAAATATCGAGTGATGAAAATGGAGTGACTCCTCTCCTTATTACCTCTAGTAATCCACTAGGAAAAGTTTGCTTCCCATTCCTGCAGCTTTGCTGGTTTAGAGATCTGAGTTCCAAAAAAAAAGAATGCTTCTACCAAGTGACACATTAATGATTCCATTAAAGTAGAAACTGAAACTGCCAATTGATCAATTTGGGTTCCTCATGTCAGTAAACCAACAGAGAATGGAGATAATTGGAGTGATTGATCCTACCTTATCAAAACAAAATTGGTTGGTTACTCTAAAATGGGAGTGGGGAGGAGTATGTCTAAAATGCAAGAATTCCCTTGAAGTACATCTTAGGAGTTCCAAGATCTGTGATCTAAGTCAATAGAAAACAACAATTCAATGCAGACAGGAGTATTAATGGCTCAGACCCTTCAGTTAGGAAGATTTGGGTCACCCCAACAGATAAAAAAGTATGACCAACTGAAGTGCTATAAACTATTTTTTATTCTATTTTTCTTTCCTATTTTCCTACTACTGAACAAATGTTAATAGTGAGTACTTTTATATTTCAATATTTAAGATACAGATTATCAAAAAGAAGTGTGACTCTGAGAGCAGAAGAGCTAATATTATCCAAAGATGGATGAAGTGGACCTTGTGTATACTCCACTGGGGAGGATGTTAGTATGCTTTTGGTTGCATGAGGAATGACTGCACTATGTTAACTGGAAGGATGATTTTGGTACTGAATTTTTTTGGATGTTAAACAAGGTCAAAAAAAGTATGTATAAATGCCAAGAAATAAGAGGTAGATTTGTTTGAAATGCAATTTACAACTTCCAGAATCCTCTTGCCAATATGGTTTGGGAAAGGGGACTTGTGCAAGAATTGGAAGGCAGAAGTGAAGCAGGAGTCACTACTCTGAGAAGTTCATCACAGTCAGACAGTGAGGGACAGGGGCAGGCGTGGCCGGCATGTAAATCACTCTCATCTGCTCCTCATTCAGCTTGTCTTCCAAACTACTGGCCCTGCTGACCCAACAGCCTCAGGACTAACACCAGGATCTTGGCTGTGCACCCACAGAGGCAACAGTTTCCAACAGACCTCTCCACAATCTGCTACTCTGAGGCCCCACTTCTAGAGCTGGATTGACTTGGCCTTTCAGAAGTGTCTGTACACTGTGACTCCTCCACCCACTCCAGGGCTTCAGAAGGACGCTCAGTGACTTGTTCTGTGGTCCTCTAACTCCCTTTTTCAGATCTTCGCTTTCTTCACTTTACCATATTTGTGTAAGGTTTAATTCCTAAAATAAATCCCTTATATCCATAATATTCATGGTGGTTTGGCTTCTCTGATGAACCCTAACTAAACCCTAACTGATCCTGTTTCTAGCCACAAGGGCCTAATTGCTTATAAGTAATTCCAGGAATTATGTTGGGTGGGGAAGGGACCTGCCTTTGTGTAGCTGTAACCTAGCTATTCTAGCTTCATACTCCATTAGCATGTTGGAAAAAATTTAAGGCCCATATTTGTAAGTTATTACATTACCTCCACTCCCATAAGAAGAGGCCCACAACCCCACAATCACCTTTTGCGATAGAATGTATTTTTTTGCCCAGAATCTTATGCCAATGAAGGATTCACATCTAGAATGTCATATGAAGTAAGTATGGATGTACTGTTTGATTGACCTATCATTAAAATTCCATTTTGGGGGGCTTACATTGATTCACTTGGTTTAAATTTTCTACATTTATTAACTCCAACTTGGTGCTTTTCTGAAGGTGTCCCTCTAAAAAGTTTCAAAGCCAATTAGCCTTAATACAAATATAAATTTTATGAGCCATATTTTAACTACCAAAGCCACTATCACCTGAAGAATGAGATAATGGTAATAGATTTATTACATCTTATATTTGACATTTCAGGCACTGAAATTCAAACTCACTTCTGAAGATCTCTAAATTAACTTGCATCAAGTCAGTAACAGTTTTTACAACTTGGAATAAATACTAATTAGTTGTTAGAGTGCTTCTCTGGCTTTGTCTCATTTATTTAAAAATAATGTCATGAGCTTGAAACCATGAATATTAACAGTTGAAAACTCTGACACAAAATTTATCTTTAAAACAAACAGCTCTGACATGAGTAATAGAAGTCTTCATGTCCCCACAAGTCAATGTGTTAAAAGTTCTTTTCTCTTCTTGAGACTTCTAGCAGCCCTGTGACATTAAGGCAACTAAGGAAAGAAACAAATAGGGCTGGTTTCCATTTTTCTGGCACTCAAGAAATTGGGAAACAATCCAATTAAAAGGTGTGAGTGGACAGATGGTGCCATGTGCTCAATAACAGACAAGTTGATTGACTGAATAAATGATACTTTTCTGTTAAAAGAGGACCCACATACAACCTTGGGGTGACCTGGATAAAGCTGTCAAACCCCTGTAAAATGGTGGACAAAGTCAGATGAAAATGCATAGGAGTGGTCATGAAGAAGAAGCTGAGGCCAGTGGGGCATCATTTGAGATGACCTGAGGTTGTATTTCCAGGATGCAAGAGGAGTTCAGAGTCAAGGGCAGACAAGGTCCCATTTGGGAAGGTGGCATTATAGGCCAACCCAAAAGAGAGGCAAGAGAAGAGATTGTTGTCCTAAATAATAAAAAGGAAAACATGGTAAAATGAAAAGTGTGATAGAGTCAAGTGATTTGGGATTTCTGCCTTTGAACAGTGTTTGTCCTTTTTATATGATAGCTGAAGAGTGGGGAAGAAAGAGGCAAGCATGGATTTCAAAGGAAGCAATACTGGAGTGGCGTGGACTGGCCAGGGGTGGAAAGGAATTCTTCAAGCCTGTTGTCATCATTCTTGCCTGTACTCATATTCAATTATCAGAGGATTTTCTGTATACGAACTACAGCACATACTTAGCTCACAAACATTTCTGGCTTGGGATTTTAGTGTGCATTTCATTTACTGTATATTTGTTTGGGTGGGGGTGGAAGTTGGGCAGGGGGAAGTATGTAGACAGATCTCTCCAAATGGGCACAGGACATGTAAATATCTGTGTCCCCTCAGCAGAGGAGAATCTTAATAATTAGATAAGCAAGATGACCCATTCTGTGGATCTCAGGCAATCCCTTTCCTCCACTGGGCACATGAATAAAAAGGGATGAAGGTTTTGCATTGGCCTTTTTGTTACATACTTATATGAATTTTGATCATTTCTTGATCAGTCTTGTCTGAAATATGGCTACAGTGTTAACCTTTTCAAAAAGCCAGATTTTTATTTTAGAAAACTTCTTCATCATATTTCATACACAGTCCATCTACTTCTGCTTCTGTCTTTATTGTTTCCTTCTGGTTTCTTTGGGTTTGTTCTTTTTCCAATGTCTTGAATTGAATGCTAATCTTGTCTGTTTTTAACCATATTTCTTACAGGTTCTATTTAAGGCTATAAATTTTCCTCAAAGTTAGCACTTCTCTAGCTGTGCCCCACAAATCGAAATATGCAATTTTTCCATTATCATTCAGTTCTAAGTATTTTTTAATTTAATATATAGTTTCATTTTTAATCCAATAATTATTTTATAATATAATAACAGAATAATTATGTAGTTTCCAAACATAACTTGGGGTTTTTTTGAGCAATCCTTCTGTTAACAATTTCTAATTTTATTGCACTGGGATCAAAGAACATATCTGCCATTATTCATTTGAGATTTGTTGAAACTTTCTTAATGGGCTAATACAAGGTACATTTTGTAACAGTTTTTTTATTAAAGTATAGTTGATTTACAATGTTGTGTTAATTTCTGGTTTACAGCACAGTGATTCAGTTACACATATATATTCTTTTTTTATTTTTGTCCGTTATGGTTTATCACAGGATACTGAAAATAGTTCCCTGTGCTGTACAGTAGAACCTTGTTGTTTATCCATTCTCTATATGGTAGTTTGCATCTGCTAGTCCCAAACTCCCAGTCCAACCCACCCCCTCCCCTTGGCAACCACAAGTCTGTTGTCCATGTCTGTGAGTCTGTTTCTGTTTCATAGATAAGTTCATTTGTGTCATATTTTAGACTCCTGTAACAGTTCTTAATTGCTCAAGAAAGGCACTCTCTGCTGTAAGTGTATAGTCATCATTATATCTAATAGAATAAGTTTATTAATAACATTTTAATCTATAAAAATTTTCTTTTACTGCTTAATCTATTAGTTTCTAAGAGGAGTGTATTAAAATCTCCACCTCTAATTGCTGATTTATCTGTTTCTCCCTAAAATTCTGCCATTTATTGCTTAATACATCCTGACATTTTAGTACATACATGTTCATGATAGTCATATATTTTCCTGCCCTAATTTCCCTTTTACCTGTACATAAGGTATATTATTAGTAATATGATGTTTTATTGCCTTAAATTCTATTTTGTTACTTATTAAGCTATTTATCTCAGCTTTATTCTGACTTATGGTTAGCTGGTCTATCTTTTTTCATCCTTCTATCTTTCTAAGTTTTTTAAGTGTGTCTGATGAAGATCATGTATTCTTGGATTTTTTTTTTAATTTTATTGAAGAATAGATGATTTACAATGTTGTTAAATTCTGCTGTACGGGAAAGTGACTCCGTTTTATGTATACATCTTCTTTTTCATATTCTTTTCCATTATGGTTTATGACAGCATATTGAATATAGTTCCCTGTGCTATACAGTAGGACCTCGTTGTTTATCTTTCCTATATATACTAGTTTGCATCTGCTAATCCCAAACTCCCAATCCTTCCCTCCCCCAACCCCCTTCCCCTTGGCAACCATAAGTCTGATCTCTGTGTCTGTGAGTCTCTTTCTGTTTTGTAGATAGGTTCATTTGTTGTCATATTTCAGATTCTACATATAAGTGATATCGTATGGTATTTGTTCTTTCTCTTTTCTGAGTTACTTCACTTAGTATGATAATCTCTAGGTCCATCCATGTTGCTGCAAATGGCATTATTTCATTCTTTTTATGGCTGAGTAATATTCCATTGTATATACGTACCACATCTTCTTTATCCATTCATCTGTCAATGGACATTTAAGTTGTTTCCATGTCTTGGCTATTGTGAATAGTGCTGCGATGAACATAGGGGTGCATGTATCTTTTTGAATTATAGTTTTGTCTGGGAATATGTCCAGGAGTGGGATTGCTGGATCATATGGCAATTTTATTTTTAGTTTTTTGAGGGACCTCCATATTATTTTCCATAATAGCTGCACCAATTTACATTCCCACCAACAGTGTAAAAGGGCCCCTTTTCTCCACACCCTCTCCAACATTTATTATTTGTAGACTTTTTAATGATGGCCATTCTGACTGGTATGAGGTCAGAACTAAATACAATGAGGTCATGGTAGTTTTGATTTGCATTTCTCTAATAATTAGCAATGATGAGCATCTTTTCATGTGCTTACTGGCCATCTGTATGTCTTCTTTGGAGAAATGTCTATTTAGGTCTTTTGCTCATTTCTTGATTGGGTTGTTTTTCTGTTATTGAGTTGCGTGAGCTGTTTGTATATTGTGGAAATTAAGCCCTTGCCAGTCACATCATTTGCAAATATTTTCTCCCAGTCTGTAGGTTGTCTTTGTTTTGTTTATGGTTTCCTTTGCTGTGCAGATGCTTATAAGTTTGATTAGGTCCCATTTGTTTATTTTTGCTTTTATTCCTGTTGCCTTGGGAGACTGACCTAATAAAACACTGTAATGATTTATGTCAGAGAATGTTTTGCCTATGTTCTCTTCTAGGTGTTTTATGGCTTAAGTCTTTAAGCCATTTTGAGTTTATTTTTGTGTGTGGTTTGAGGGTGTTTTCTAACTTCATTGATTTACATGCAGCTGTCCAACTTCTCCAGCACCACTTGCTGAAGAGACTCTCTTTTCCCCACTGTATATTCTTGCCTCCTTTGTTGAAGATTAATTGTTCATAGGTGCTCTCTATTCTATTCCATTGATCTATATGTCTGTTTTTGTGCCAATACAAAGCCGTTTTAATTACTGTAGCTTTGTAGTATTGCCTGAAGTCTGGGAGCATTACACCTCCTGCTTTGTTCTTTTTCCTAAGGATTGCTCTGGCAATTCTGGGTCTTTTATGGTTCCATATAAGTTTTAGGATTACTTGTTCTAGTTCTGTCTAGTTCTGTTCTAGTTCTAGTCATGGGTAATTTGATAGGGATCACATTAAATTTGTAGATAGTTTTGGGTAGTATGGCCATTTTAACAATATTGGTTCTTCTAATCTGAGAGCATGGGATATCTTTCCATTTCTTTGAATCATCTTCAGTTTCCCTTATTAATGTTTTGTAGTTCTCAGCATATAAGTCTTTCACCTCCTTGGTGATGTTTATTCCTAAGTATTTTTTTGATGCAATTTTAAAAGGGATTTTTTTGTTTACATTCCCTTTCTGACATTTCATTGTTAGTGTAAAGAAATGCAACTGATTTCTGTATGTTTGTTAGTCTTATATTGGATCTTGTTTTCTTAACCTAATCTGAGACTACAGATTTTTAATTATCTTAAACCATTTGTATTTATTTTATATTCAGATATATTTCAGCCATCTTATTTCATATTTTCCACTTATTGTATTTTCCCTTTTTTTTCCCCTTTCCCTGATTTCCATTTGGATATATCTGCTTTCCTTCTGTAGGTTTAAAAGGTAAACATCCTATATTTGTTCTTATGGTGGTTATTCAGTGGAAGATATTTATTTATCCTTACTGATTTCTTAAAGTTATCAAAATTAATATCTTTCCCTTCAACAAGGGTCCTTTAGCATGCACTTATGTCTCTTCAATTCCTCCACACATAGTCCATTATTAATATTATTTAGGTATTTTGTTCTGGTTCATTGTATTGTACTTTCCCATGTTTATTTCTTTGATACTGGGTTTTATTTTTTACAATAAACGTACATGATATTTTGTTACTTAACTCCCAAATCTCTTCTAATTTGAGAATTTTCTCCAAGAGAATTTGGTGGGGGGTTGTGCAACAAGGCCTTACAAGCCAGTGGTATTTTTTATTATATTCTCACATTTGAATGACAATTTACCTGGATAAAAAAATTCTAATTCAAAATTATTTTCCTTCAATACCTTAAAAATATTACTTCATTGTTTTCTTACATATAATGTTGGTGCTCAGAAAAGTGGTCTCAATCTGGTTCATTTTCCTTGGTGAGGAATAGGTTTCTGGAAGCTTTTAGAATTTTCTCTTTGTCTTTTGTTCCTATATTCCACTATTAAATTTCTGCATGTGGTTGTTCCCTTCTCTCCCTGTTTGGCCCTGTATGAGGCTTTTCAAGCTGGGATTTTCTATCATTAATCATGGGAAGTTAAGCTTTATTATGTGTTCAAGTATTTATCCTCTCCTTTTCTTTTTTTCCCTCTATGAATCCTATCAACTGGATATTTGCATTTCTCTTCTTTGTCACATCTCTTAGCATTTATTTCATTTTATTTTTCTCTTTATTCTACCTTTATTCCTATGGGTAAGTTCCTCAATCTTTTCTTCTTCACTAATTCATTCTTCTGCTACAACCTTGCTGATACTCACCCTAACGCTTATATACCTTATTTTAATATCACATTCTTCATTCTGGATATTTCCCCTTAGTTCTTCCTTATAACTTTTTTGTTCTTGCTTCATATTACTAAAAAGTACATTTTCCATGCATTTTTTAAATTCTTGGTACCTTCTGTCCCAATAATACTGCTTCAGATGGTATATGTTGTTCAGTTTATTGTCTTTCATTTATCATACTCCTACTCCTCAGGGACCTAGTATCTGTTTGTTTTGTTTTGTGTGCTTGTGAACAGGAGAGCATTAGCTATTCTGTCTGGAATTGTGTCATGAGAATGGCTTGAAAGTCAGGCTCTAGTTTGTCAGTCTGAGTGAGTCGAATGAGAGGGCAGAGGTTGAGGGAAGGGAGGGTAGAGAGTTGTAGACACTACAAAACTACTATTGACACTCCCCTTTTCTGCCACTCCACAGGCAGATCCTCTGATTAGGGTTTCACCCTTAAATACTTGGAAAGAAATACCATTGAAAGAAGGAAGTCTTCCTACATTATAATCCCATTTTCCCTGGGCTTTTGAGACCTTTCCTCTCAAAAGGATGGAGGAGTGAAGGTCCAAGGGCAGCCAGTCTCTCCATGGCCGCTTTCAGCCACACCTCACCTCAGCAGAGCTTTTGTGGGACTTCATTATTGCCCCTGGGCCGTTGCTGCCAATTTCTGTGGGGAAAGGGTGGGCGTTGATTGTCCCAAGGAAATGGGGAAGAGGCAAGAGCATAACTTGAAAACTTCCCTCCATCCTCACTGCCTCTGGCAGCCTGCTGCCTAGAACTGCAGCCACCACACCCACCAGGGCAAGATAGCCTTAGCCCCACTCCCTCATTTTATAGTTTCTTCAGGGTCAAGCTCTCCATCTTGACAGGAATCAAAAAACAGCTTTAATTCTTTCCGGAAGCCTTGGTCCTCATATCCATGTTATTCTTCATCATCATCCAAAATGCAATTCCCACTAGTCCGTTCTTCTCCCCCACAGTTTCATTCCCATTTTGCTTTGTGCTTCTTTCCTCTAAACAAATCATAATGCTCCTCCCCCTCTGAAACTTATTTACTGTGTCCCAGAGAAACTCCTCTCAGGTTAAAAATATCTTTACAACATCCTCAGCTTCTTCCAGCTCCTTGCCTAAACTGAAACTTGGATACACCACAAGTACACAGCCTCCCCACAGCCCACTCAGGGTCCAATGCCCATAATCCCTTATATACCGGGCTTGGGTATTGGAATCAGACTTTTCCTCCTTTCCTGATGAGGCTGTCCAGATCTCTTCTTCTCCACCTTCAGGTAAAAATCTTTGCTCCTTTAGGAATCATTCCTTTCTTACTCCTCATCACTGTTGTTTACCAACCTCCATCCACATCTCCCTGATTAACCAAAGACACTGGCAAACAACTCAGACTTTCTAGACTTCTCCTGCCATCATTCTGGGTGACCTCTGACATTCATGTGGACAGCTCACTCATCACACTCTCTTTTTAATACCCTCATCTCCTCAATTCCAATACCTTCAACTCCATACCCCTTCAGCTACAATTCCAATATTAATAATAATTAAAATCATGTTCATTTATTAAGTCTTTACTTCTTGCTAGAAATATCCTTAGTATTTTTATGTAATTGTCTTATTTAACCCTGACAGCATTACTCTGGATTAGGTACTACTTTTGAGTATATTCATTTCTCAAATGAGAAAACTGGGAGTTGGGGTAACTTGTCCAAGGTTGGTCACACTGTTTACAATTAAAAGAGCCAAGATTCAGGAAGTGAAAAAAGGATACTTGAAAATGCCAAAATATATAAATTTTGATTACTCCTCTCCTCCCTTTGGCACTAAAAAAAAAAAACAGTCAAGAATTAATGCATCAATACTATGGAATCTGCTTTTTCAAAAGCAGCTGGAAAAGTTGTTAAGCTAGCAAATGAAGTGAATCACAAAAAAAGTATAAAACAAAGATCAATCTGCTTTAAACTTTGTTAGAAAATACAGTCCTTCTGCTAGAAATTTCTGTTGCTGACACAGTTATTACCAGAAAATTTATGAAAGTTGAGCAAATTTGGTCCCAAGATAGTTAACACAATCTAGCTAATGTGCTGAAAAATAAAATAAATGTCCTATAAACCTTGATTCATGAAAGGATTCTAAGATACCTTGACCTAACTTCCTCTTTTTCAAAAATAGTGATATCTAATCTTATTTTATGAATTAACATTTTATTCTTCTTCAAGCATTATCTAATGACCACATCTACATAATATTTATACATAGAGGAATAAAGAAATAGAACAAGAAAATTATTAGTATCTTCTGCTTTTAAGATGTCTGACTACAGTTCTGAATATTTGCCAGCCTCATCAAGCATTCATTGTAAAAAAAAAAAAAGTAAAATATACAAATGATCCTGAATTTCAATGATCACTGAAGAGGAATCGTAAAACTGCTAGAAATGGAAGTTGAGAAATGAGGTTTAATCATCCAAGAAAAAGGAAGATTTTGCCAGAATTCATAATTTACTCATAGAATTCAGTTATTTTACATTATTCACCTCATCCTTCTTCCTTCTTCCTTAATTAAGGTGATAACAAAAAAAACAATGAAGTTTAAAATCACAGTGGTTTTGTTTTTAGTGAAGAAGAAAATAGAAAAATTTTAAATTACTTTTAAAGATAATTTATTTTAATCCTCCTTTCATCTCCAAAGTAGCAGAATATGTCAAGTATCTGAAGAGTATCTTGGAATTCATTACACAAGAATCCAACTGTCATGCTTCCCCCAACCATCCTGGCTGCAGCCCACAGTTTGTGGTTTTTTGTCCCTGTCTCC
The DNA here is from genome assembly GCF_000442215.2 of Lipotes vexillifer. NCBI lineage: Eukaryota > Metazoa > Chordata > Mammalia > Artiodactyla > Lipotidae > Lipotes > Lipotes vexillifer. The sequence continues at coordinate 525,367 of NW_006786333.1, forward strand.
CATAGGGAAGAGAGGCAAGTGGGACCAGACATCCTTCTATGTTTACTAAACTGTCCCATGCACAAGTTTCCAGAAGATTCTACTGTGGCTTCATTTAAAACAATACACATTTCAGATAATGGCCCATTATCGTCATCTGGGCTGGTTAATCCAAGGAAAGTGACTTGTGCACTCACCGTCTTATACAAAGGCAACTCAACTACTCAAGCCAGTGCACAAATTTTTTCCCCCAAATGAAATAAACAAAAACTGAGAGGGTTTGTGATCAATACCTCACCACCCCCAACAAGTAAATTCTACAGAATATGTTGTAAGGAGAAAGAAAATGATCCCAGGTTGAAGTTTGTGATGTTAGAAGCAATGATGAAAAAAGAAATTAGAAAGTATGTGGGAAATCTGAATAAGCAGATTGAAGGAAACAATAAACATGTCTAAAACAATAGCAGTAGTGTCTAACTAGTGACTTTTTTAAAAGCTAGAACTAAAATACAGCACAGAAATATATGTATATAAAATGAGATTGGTATTACTAAATCAATGCCTTTAAGGTTACATTATTCACAAAGATAGTAATTTTGTTGATCAACTTTAAACTTACTAAGTGTGCATGTCAAAATATTTAGGGAAGCACTGAGTGCATAACTTCCAAACTAATGTGAGAAGGAGGAGATGAAATGAGAGGAAAAGGAAACTAAAGAGAAGGTTGTGTGTTTTGACCATTAACCCACACAGACTAATACACTAGTAAATGTAAGGATGTACATAACAACATAGCCCATGATCCAGAAGTTCCATGCCTAGTAACATACCTTCAAAAACTTCTTCCACATGTGCACCAGGCTATAGAGGTACCAGAAATACACACTTGGGGTTTTAAAAAATAATAATAATTTTTAATGTTGGCAAATAATTCACTTTTTTTCTAACACTATATAGCTCAGATAAAACACTGGCCAGATGTAGCCTATAGTGGATCCATTTGAGACTCCAATAAATGCTTTGGTGCTATGTATCAAATACATAGGTAATTTAAGATACTTACAAGGATCCCAAGGAAACAGAGGACTCTGGTGGCAAGTAATTAATACTGGGTTCCAAAACTCTGCAGAAAAATACCTGTACTCCTAGTTAAACAACAAAACCACACATTTCTGGTCCAGGGTCAATGCAAGTTCACTTGGGGCAGTATTGAAATGGAAATATAAATGGAGTCAAGTTACATTTTTCCCTTAAATCTTTACACACAATGAGGCTACCATTCTTCTCCTTTTTCTCTCCCTTCTCTGCTTTATCAAATCTGAAAGGGTCAAGCCATTCTATGGCTTCCCAATATTAAAAGTACCAGAATGTTTGAAATCACCAGATAAAAACAAAAAAAAAACCATTAATGCAATTAATTCCTATTAAAAGAAGCCAGAATTTCTTGAAGAAATCACTGATTCCAAGTCTAGGACAGGAACTCTATAAGAAGAACCTGGAATATCTTGACATACCAGACAGCAAGGAGGCTATCAACAGGACACAAGAGCCAACTGAAAGAGGATACCACTGGTCAATGATGGAGCAATATAAGCTTTGCTAAAGAAAAGAATTGTGATGGGTTGAAACCCATCAAATATGTTTAAACCAATGAGTCCATTATATTTTTAAAATTCAAAAGATGATAGAGAACCAATTTATTATCTTAAATAATGGTTTAAAAGGAGAAGGGAGATCCAGCCTTGATAGGGGATCAAAAACTTTATCCTGCCTTTCTTATATAAATTGAAACAATGGGCAACCAAATAGTTGAAGAAGTAAAGCATTCCTTTATAAAAGTATTCCAATTATGAGATAAAAAAGAAATTATAGAATTAGAATATCTCCACTGAATTAACAAATTAAGGCTTTGAGTATTAACAGTTTCTAACATCAAGGAAAATCAAAACGTAATGACAATCCATGCACAATATACTTCCCAATGAAAGAAGACAGCACAACAAACAACCTGATTTTTTAAATGGGCAGAAGATCTGAATAGATATTTCTCCAAAGAAGACACTACAGATGGCCAACAGGTGCATGAAAAGATGTTCAACATCATTAGTCATCAGGGAATGCAAATCAAACTCACAATGAGCTATCACCTCACACCTGTTAGAAGGGCTATTATCAAAAAAGACAATAAATAACAAGAGTTGGCAAGAATGTGGAGAATAGGGAAACTCATGCACTGTTGGTGGGAATGTAAATTGGTGCAGCCACTATTGAAAACAGTAGGGAGGTTCCTGAAAAACATTTAAAATAGAACTAACATGTGATCCAGCAATTCCACGTCTAGGTATTTACCTGAATAAAATGAAAACTCTAATTTGAAAAGATATATGCACCCCCATGTTCATTGCAGTATTATTATTTAAAATAACCAAGACATGTAAACCACCGAAGTGTCCATTGATGGATGAATGGATAAATAAATTATGGTAAAGATACATATTTATATATATTTATATATATATATATATATATATTTATATATATATATATGTATATATACAGACACACAATGGAATATTGTTCAGCCATAAAAAAAGAATGAAATCTTGCCATTTACAACAACATTAATGGACCTCAAGGGCATTATGTTAATTAAATATCAGACAAGAAAGACATATAGTGTATGATCTCATTTATAAGTATAACCAAAAAACAAAAACAAACAAAAAACAATCACATATACATGGATCAATGGAACAGAATAGAGAGCCCAAAACTAAACCCACACACCTACTGTCAATTAATTTTCAACAAAGGAGGCAAGAATACACAATGGAGAAAAGACAGTCTCTTCAACAAGTGGGTTGGGAAATTCAGGCAGTTGCATGTAAATCAATGAAGTTAGAACACACCCTCATGCCATACAAAACAATAAACTCAAAATGGCTTAAAGACTTAAATATAAGACATGACACTGTAAAGCTCCTAGAAGAGAACATAGGCAAAATATTCTCTAACATAAATCCTACCAATGTTTTCTCAGGTCAGTCTCCCAAGACAATAGAAATAAAAGCAAAAATAAATGAATGGGGCCTAATCAAACTTACAAGCATTTGTACAGCAAAGGAAACCATAAACAGAACAAAAAGACAACCTAGAGACGGAGAGAAAATATCTGCAAATGATGCAACCAACAAGGGATTAACTTCCAAAATATACAAACAGCTCATACAACTCAATAACAAAAAAACAAACAACCCAATCAAACAATGAGCAGAAGACCAAAAAAGACATTTCTCCAAAGAAGAAATACAGATGGCCAACAGGCACATGAAAAGGTGTTCAACATCACTAATTATTAGAGAAATACAAATCAAAACTACAAGGTGGTAACCTCAACCAGTCAGAATGGTCATCATTAAAAAGTCTACAAATAACAAATGCTGGAGAGGGTGTGGAGAAAAGGGAACCCACCTACACTCTTAGTGGGAATGTAAAATGGTACAGCCACTATGGAAAACAGTATGGAGATTCCTCAAAAAACTAAAAATAGGGGACCAAATCCAAAGCAGAACCCCAGGAGCTGTGCGAACAAAGAATAGAAAGGGAAATTTCCACCAGCAGGCTCAGGAGCAGCAGATTAAATCTCCACAATCAACCTGATGTATCCTGCATCCCTGGAATACCCGAATAGACAACAAATCATTGCAAAATTGAGGGGGTGGACTTGGGGTTTCCTTTTTGCATCTAATTTATTTCTGGTTTATGTTTATCTTATTTTAGTATTTAGAGTTTATTATCATTGGTAGATTTGTTTATTGATTTGTTGCTCTCTTCCTTTTTTTTAATATATATAGAATTTTTTTTTTGCTTTTTCTCTTTTTGTGAATGTGTATGTGTATGCTTCTGTGTGATTTTGTCTGTATAGCTTTGCTTTTACCATTTGTAATAGGGTTCTCTCTGTCTGTTTTTGTTTTTTTTTTACTATAATTTTTAGCACTTGTTATCATTGGTGGATTTGTTTTTTGGTTTGGTTGCTCTCTTCTTTCTCTCTTTCTTTTCTTTTTTCTTTATTTTTATTACTTTTTAATTTTTAATAATTACCTTTTTTAATTTTAATAACTTTATTTCATTTTATTTTACATTATTTTCTTCCTTCTTTCCTTCCCTCCTTTCTTCCTTCCTTCCTTCCTTCCTTCTTTTCTTTTTTTCTCCCTTTTCTTCTGAGCCATGTGCCTGACAGGGTCTTACTGCTCCAGCCATCTGTCAGGATTGTGCCTCTGGGGTGGGAGAGCCGAGTTCAGGATATTGGTCCACCAGAGACGTCCCAGCTCCACGTAATATCAAACAGCGAAAGCTCTCCGAGACATATCCATCTCAACACTAAGACACAGCTCCACTCAATGACCAGCAAGCTGCAGTGCTGGACACCTATGCCAAACAACTAGCAAAACAGGAACACAACCCCACCCATTAGTAGAGAAGTCCCTAAAATCATAAGGTCACAGGCACCTAAAAACACAGGACTGGACACGGTCCTGCCCACCAGAAAGACAAGATCCAGCCCCACCCACCAGAACACAGGCAGCAGTCCCCTCCACCAGGAAGCCTACACAACCCACTGAACTAACCTTAGCCACTGGGGGCAGACACCAAAAACAAAAGGAACTACGAACCTGCACCCTGAAAAACGGAGACCCCAAACACAGTAAGTTAAACAAAAAGAAGAGAGAGAAACACACAGCATATGAAGGAGCAAGGTAAGAACCCATCAGACCAAACAAATGAAGAGGAAATAGGCATTCTCCCTGAAAAAGAATTCAGGGTAATGATAGTAAAGATGACCCAAATTTTGGAAAAAGAATAGAGAAAGTACAAGAAACGCTTAACAAGGAGCTCAAAGAACTAAAGAGCAAACAAACAATGATGAACAACACAATAAATGAAAGTAAAAATTCTCAAGGAGGAATCAAGAGCAGAATAATGAGGCAGAAGAACAGATAAGTGACCTGGAAGATAAAATAGTGGAAATAACTACCACAGAGCAGAATAAAGAAAAAAGAATAAAAGAATTGAGGACTGTCTTAGAGAACTCTGGGACAACATAAATGCACCAACATTCAAATTAAGGGGTCTCAGAAGAAGAAGAGAAAAAGAAAGGGACTGAGAAAAAATTTGAAGAGATTATAGTTGAAAACTTACCTAATATGGGTAGGGAAATAGTCAACCAACACCAGGAAGCACAGAGAGTAACATACAGGATTAATCCAAGGAGACCCACCCCAAGACACATATTACTCAAACCACCAAAAATTAACTACAAAGAAAAAATATTAACAGTAGCAAGAGAAAAACAACAAATAACATACAAGGGAATCCCCATAAGGTTAAAGCTGATCTGTCAGCAGAAACTCTACAAGCCAGAAGGAGATGGCAGGACATACTTAAAGTGATGAAAGGGGAAAACCTACAACCAAGATTACTCTACACAGCAAGGATCTCATTCAGAGTCAACGGAGAAATTAAAAGCTTTACAGACAAGCAAAAGCTAAGAGAATTCAGCATCACCAAACCAGCTTTGCAACAAATGCTAAAGGAACTTCTCTAGGCAGGAAACACAAGAGAAGGAAAAAACCTACAATAAAAAACCCAAAACAATGAAGAAAATGGTAATAGGAACATACATATCGATAATTACATTAAATGTAAATGGATTAAATGCTCCAACCAAAAGACATAAACTGGCTGAAAGGATACAAAAACAAGACAGATATATATGCTGCCTACAAGAGACCCACCTCAGACCTAGGGACACATACAGACTGAAAGTGAGGGGATGGAAAAAGATATTACATGCAAATGGAAATCAAAAGAAAGCTGCAGTGAAAATTCTCATATCAGAGACAATAGACCTTAAAATAAAGATTATTACAAGAGACAAAGAAAGACACTACATAAAGATCAAGGTATCAATCCAAGAAGAAGATATGAAAAATGTAAATATTTATGCACCCAACATAGAAGCACATCAGTACATAAGGCAAATGCTAAAAGCCATCAAAGGGGAAATCGACAACAACACGATCATAGTAGGGGACCTTAACACCTCACTTTCACCAATGGACAGATCATCCAAAATAAAAATAAATAAGGAAACACAACCTTTAAATGATACATTAAACAAGATGGACTTAATTGATATTTATAGGACATCCCATCCAGTAACAACAGAATACACTTTCTGCTCAAGTGCTCATGGAACATTCACCAGGATAGATCATGTCTTCGGACACAAATCAAGCCTTGGTAAATTAAAGAAAATTGAAATCGTATCAAGTATATTTTCCAAACACAATGCTATGAGACTAGATATCAACTACAGGAGAAAATCTGGAAAAATAAAAACACACGGAGGTTAAACAATACACTACTAAATACCCAAGAGCTCACTGAAGAAATCAAAGAAAAATTCAAAAAATACTTAGAAATGAAAGACAATGAAAACACAATGACCCAAAACCTATGGGATGAAGCAAAAGCAGTTCTAAGAGGGAAAGACCCACCTTAAGAAGCAGGAAACATCTCGAATAAACAACCTAACCTTGCACCTCAAGCAATTAGAGAAAGAAGAACAAAAAAAGCCAAAAGTTAGCAGAAGGAAAGATATTATAAATATCAGATGAGAACTAAATGCAAACGATATAAAGGAAGCAATAGCAAAGATCAATAAAACTAAAAGCTGGTTCTTTGAGAAGATAAACAAAATTGATAACCCATTAGCCAGACTCATCAAGAAAAAAAGGGAGAAGACTCAAATCAATAGAATCAGAAATGAAAAAGGAGCAGTAACAACTGACACTGCAGAAACACAAAGTTCATGGGAGACTACTACAAGCAACTATATGCCAATACAATGGACAACCTGGAAGAAATGGACAAATTCTTACAAAAGCACAACTTTCTGATACAGAAACAGGAAGAAATAGAAAATATAAGCAGACCAATCACGGGCACTGAAATGGAGACTGTGATTAAAAATCTTCCAACTGGGCTTCCCTGGTGGTGCAGTGGTTGAGAGTCCACCTGCCGATGCAAGGGACATGGGTTCGTGCCCCGGTCCGGGAAGATCCCACATGCCGTAGAGCGGCTGGGCCCGTGAGCCATGGCCACTGAGCCTGCGCGTCCGGAGCCTGTGCTCCACAATGGGAGAGGCCACAACAGTGAGAGGCCCGCGAACCGCAAAAAAAAAAAAAAAAAAAAAATCTTCCAACCAACAGAAGCCCAGGACCAGATGGCTTCACAGGCAAATTCTATCAAACATTTAGAGGAGAGCTAACACCTATCCTTCTTCAAAGTCTTCCAAAATATAGCAGAGGGAGGAACACTCCCCAACTCATTCTACGAGGCCACTATCACCTTGATACCAAAACCAGACAAGGATGTCACAAAGAAAGAAAACTACAGGCCAATATCACTGATGAAAATAGATGCAAAAAACCTCAACAAAATACTAATAAACAGAATTCAACAGCACATTAAAAGGATCATACACCATGATCAAGTAGGGTTTATTCCAGGAATGCAAGGATTCCCCAATATATGCAAATCAATCAATGTGATACACCATATTAACAAATTGAAGGAGAAAAACCATATGATCATCTCAATAGATGCAGAAAAAGCTTGTGACAAAATTCAACACCCATTTATGATAAAAACCCTCCAGAAAGTAGGTATAGAGGGAACTTACCTCAACATAATAAAGGCCATACACGACAAACCCACAGCCAACATCATTCTCAATGGTGAAAAACTGAAACCATTTCATCTAAGATCAGGAACAAGACAAGGTGGCCCACTCTCACTACTGTTATTCAACATAGTTTTGGAAGTTTTAGCCACAACAATCAGAGAAGAAAAGGAATCCAAATTGGAAAAGAAGAAGTAAAGCTGTCACTGTTTGCAGATGACATGATACTATACATAGAGAATCCTAAAGATGCTACCAGAAAACTACTAGAGCTAATCAATGAATTTGGTAAAGTAGCAGGACACAAAATTAATGCATGGAAATCTCTTGCATTCCTATATAGTAATGATGAAAAATTTGAAATAGAAATTAATGAAACACTCCCATTTACCATTGCAAGAAAATGAACAAAATACCTAGGAATAAACCTACCTAAGGAGACAAAAGACCTGTATGCAGAAAACTATAAGACACTGATGAAAGAAATTAAAGATGAAACAAACAGATGGAGAGATATACCATGTTCTTGGATTGGAAGAATCAACATTGTGAAAATGATTATACTACCCAAAGCAATCTACAGATTCAATGCAATCCCTATCAAACCACCAATGGCATTTTTCACAGAACTAGAACAAAAAAATTCACAATTTATTTGGAAACAAAAAAGACCCCGAATAGCCAAAGTAATCTTGAGAAAGCAAAACGGAGCTGGAGGAATCAGGCTCCTGGACTTCAGACTATACTAGAAAGGTACAGCAATCAAGACAGTATGGTACTGGCACAAAAACAGGAATATAAATCAATGGATCAGGATAGAAAGCCCAGAGATAATCCCACACACCTATGGTTACCTTATTTTTCATAAAGGAGGCAAGAATATACAATGGAGAAAAAGCCTCTTCAATAAGTGGTGCTGGGAAAGCTGGACAGCTACATGTAAAAGAATGAATTTAGAACACTCCCTAACACCATACACAAAAATAAACTGAAAATGGATTAAAGACCTAAATGTAAGGCCAGAGACTATCAAACTCTTAGAGGAAAACATAGGCAGAACACTCGATGACATAAATCACAGCAAGATCCTTTTTGACCCAACTCCTAGAGAAATGTAAATGAAAACAAAAATAAGCAAATGGGACCTACTGAAACTTAAAAACTTTTGCACAGCAAAGGAAACCATAAACAAGATGAAAAGACAACCCTCAGAATGGGAGAAAATATTTGCAAATGAAGCAACTGAAAAAGGATTAACCTCCAAAATTTACAAGCAGCTTTTGCAACTCAATATCAAAAAAAACCACAAATAACCCAGTCCAAAAGTGGGCAGAAGACCTAAATAGACATTTCTCCAAAGAAGATATACACATTGCCAACAAACACATGAAAGAATGCTCAACATCACTAATTATTAGAGAAATGCAAGTCAAAACTACAATGAGGTATCAGCACACAATGGTCAGAATGGGCATCATCAAAAAATCTACAAACAATAAATGCTGGAGAGGGTGTGGAGAAAAGGGAACCTTCTTTCACTGCTGGTGGGAATGTAAATTGTTACAGCCACTATGGAGGACAGTATGCAGGTTCCTTCAAAAACTAAAAATAGAACTACCATATGATAGCAATCCCACTACTGGACATAGACCCTGAGAGAGCCATAAATCAAAAAGAGTCACATGGGCTTCCCTGGTGGCGCAGTGGTTGATAGTCCGCCTGCCGATGCAGGGGACGCAGGTTCGTGCCCCGGTCTGGGAGGATCCCATGTGCCGCGGAGCGGCTGGGCCCGTGAGCCATGGCCACTGAGCCTGTGCGTCCAGAGCCCGTGCTCCACAACGGGAGAGGCCACAACAGTGAGAGGCCC
>NW_006786333.1:534969-551743 GCF_000442215.2 Lipotes vexillifer
AAAAAAGAGTCATGTACCACAATGTTCATTGCAGCACTATTTACAATAGCCAGGACATGGAAGCAACCTAAATGTCCATTGACAGATGAATGGATAAAGAAGATGTGGCACATATATACAATGGAATACAGCTCAGCCATAAAAAGTAAGGAAATTTGAGTTATTTGTAATGAGGTGGATGGACCTAGAGTCTGTCATACAGAGTGAATTAAGTCAGAAAGAGAAAAACAAATACCGTATGCTAACACATATATATGGAATCTAAAAAAAAAAAAAAAAGTGGTTCTGAAGAACCTAGGGGCAAGACAGGAATAAAGCCGCAGACGTAGAGAATGGACTTGAAGACACAGGAAGTGGGAAGGGTAAGCTGGGACAAAGTGAGAGAGTGCCATGGACTTACAAATACTACCGAATGTAAAACAGATAGCTAGCGGGAAGCAGCCGCATAGCACAGGGAGATCAGCTCGGTGCTTTGTGACCACCTAGAGGGGTGGGATAGGGAGGGTGGGAGGGAGTCACAAGGGGGAGAAGATATGGGGATATATGTACAGCTGATTCACTTTGTTATAAAGCAGAAACTAACACACCATTGTGAAGCAATTATACTCCAATAAAGATGTTAAATAATATTTTAAAAATAGATTAAAAAACTAAAACTATAGTTTCCATATGATCCAGCAGCCCACTTAGCATATTTCCAGACAAAACTATAATTCAAAAAGATACATGCACCCCTCTGTTCATCGCAGCACTATTCACAATAGCCAAGACATGGAAACAACCTAAATGTCCATTGACAGATGAATGGATAAAGAAGATGTGGTACATATATACAATGGAATACAGCTCAGTCATAAAAAACAATGAAATAATGCCATTTGCAGCAACATGGATGGACCTAGATATTATCATACTAAGTGAAGTAAGTCAGAAAGAGAAAGACAAATACCATATGATATGATTTATATGTGGAATCTAAAATATGATGCAAATGAACTTATCTACAAAACAGACTCCCAGATATAGAGAACAAACTTGTAGTTACCAAGGGGGAGAGGGGAGAGACTGGATGGATTGGGAGTGTGGGATTAGCAGATGCAAACTATTAAACATAAAATGGATAAAAAACAAGGTCCTACTGAATAGCACAGGGAACTATATTCAATATCCTGTGATAAACCATAATGGAAAAGAATATTAAAAAGAATGTATATATATATATATAATGTATAACTGAATCACTTTGCCGTACAGCAGAAATTAATACATTGTAAATCAACTCTTCTCTGATTTAAAAAATTATAGTGCTGAGGCTTTACAATCTAACCCAATCTATAGGAGTATAGCTAAGGGGTTACACAGCCGCTGTCCAGATACTGACAACTAATTAGCCAAAACCCTGATCAGACAGAAGCCGATAGGATTTATCAGGGAGCAAAGCAGAACCCCTTTCCCAAAGGCGTCCCCTGCATCGGCAGGCGGACTCTCAACCACTGCGCCACCAGGGAAGCCCGAATAAAATATTTTTTTTAAAAACCTCATAGATACAGAGAACAGATTGGTGGTTGCCTGAGGCAAGGGTGGAGGGTGAAAGAAAATAGTTAAGGGAGTCAAAAGTTACAAACTTCCAGTTATAAAAAATAAGTCATGGGGATGTAATATACAGCATGGCGGCTCATAATATTGTACTGCATATTTGAAAATTGCTAAGAGAGTAAATCTTAAAAGTTCTCATCACAAGGGACTTCCCTGGTGGTCCAGTGGCTAAGAGTTTGTGCTCCCAATGCAGGGATAGGTGTGATATTAAAAGAATATGCTCAAGGACAGGAATAAAGACAGAGACGTAGAGAATGGACTTGAGGACACAGGGAGGGGCAAGGGTAAGCTGGGACGAAGTGAGAGAATGGCATGGACATATATACACTACCAAACGTAAAACAGATAGCTAGTGGGAAGCAGCCACGTAGCACAGGGAGATCAGCTCAGTGCTCTGCGTCTACCTAGAGGGGTGGGATAGGGAGGGTGGGAGGGAGGGAGACGCAAGAGGGAGTGAATATGAGGATATACATGTGCATGTAGCTGATTCACTGTTATACAGCAGAAACTAACACAACGTTGTAAAAAAATTATACTCCAATAAAGATGTTAAAAAAAAATTATTGTAAGTAGCAAACCCCTTTTGGAAGAAAGTAGCTACAGGCATTTACCTGGTCGTATCTGCAGACTCCCTCTAGATGCACAGCTATATTTTCTCAGGCTTCTGCCAAAGACCCAGTGGTGGGTGGAGTAGGAGAATGAGTCACCACCAGGATAGTCATCCAAAGAAAATTCTGTGCCAGGAGTGAGCAAACCATCGACTGGGAAGTGATGCAGAAGGTCCAAGAGCCAAAAGAGTTTAACTGAGCTAGGACTCAAACTGGAACAGTAAAGCAGACAGAAAGCCAGAGAAACGGAGTCTAGGTCCAAACCAGGCAGTCAGAGATGAGATTAAGATCCGAGAACTTAAGGACAATATAGAAACTGAACTTAACACAACCCAGCAGAACCCTGCCAAACAATAGGCAAGGACCCCTAGTACCTTAATTGAAAATCTAAAAAGTATTGTTACACAATGCAGCTCTTATTTGAACACGAAAAGTAGCCCTAAATTTTTTACAAGCGTGGCCAATGGAAAAGAATTCTTGTAGAGATTTTTTAAAAGACAAAATTAACGTAGTAGTGGTAGTTGAAAACAAAACCTTGAAGATCAATTTTTGTCATAGAATGAAGAATTACCCTCTGTTCTATGGTGTTCTATAAATCAATGGAGAAAAAAATACTGTTTAATATTAAATAACTCCGATGGCAGTGAAATTCAAAATAGTCACTTTTCTTTGAGAAAGTAAGGTTGGTTTGTTTCTTTGTTTTAATTCCCCAATGTCAGCACTGTGACTCAAATTCAGGGGACCCCTCAATACACATTTAACAAGTAAATGAAGGACAGTTTTGTGTGTTTGGCCCATAAAGCCTTCCTTTGTCCTCATTTCTCAGTGAAATTATAATCTCTTTCTAATCTGAAATTTCTTCAAAACTATATCAAAAGTGAATTTTTTTCACTCTGAAATTTCTGTATAAAACTAATCAGGGCAGAAAGATTGGATTCCATGAAATTTGTTTCTAAAATGGCTCAGTAGAAAAAGAAATGTTTCATAGGGATGTGCTTTAAGCTTCAATCTTTAGCGATGATTCATTCCAGTTTCAGAACATACACCTGCAATGTTGGCATCTTGGACAGAAATTGCTGCTTCAGAATCTGTCACTCTATTTATTGCTCCTTACTCTAGACTCAACAAGAGGTGGAATTACTGGTACAAATAACTACTACATGGGACTACAGTAATTAGAAAGCTGTTGGTTTGTAATTGACAGTTCATTTCAGTTCTTTCATAGTCAGTGAACACGTAAAATGAAAATGATTTCACATTTGACAGGTTAGGTTGTTTCTTGTTAATAGAGTGTAATAACACAGGAGGGCAATATTTGGATAAACTAAGAGGTATATGAGGGGCCTGCATTTGTTCGTTAATACGTTTTATAACAAATGTAGATCTTGCAGGAAAAACTACTCTGCAGTGAAAACAAATTATTTGTTAGAGGTACTTGTTTCAAGAAGCCAACAACTGTCAGATTGAATTTCTACTCTTTCAATCTGCTTTTCTGCAGATCTTCCTAAAACCTCATTCTTTAAAAAAATAATAATAATAATTACTCAGTGAGAAGGAAAATGTTTCACTGTGGGGAGTTTAGACCTGGAAAGAAATAGAAAACAGGTTATTTTCATGGCAGGCTTTTGTTTAAGAAACAAATTCTTAAAATATTTGTGAAGAAACACATTACTCTTAGACATCAATCAGAAATCAACATGTCAGGAGCTGTCACTTCCTGCCAAGACGGAGTAACAGGGACCAGTTTACCTTTCCACCTTAAACAACTAGAAGATCAAACAAAATATATGGGAAAAAAATGATTTTCAGACATTGGACAACAGGTGTCATGAGACTTGATCCCTGGGAAAAGAGAAACAGGTAAGTCCTAGAAGTTCCAGGCTGCAGCACAGAGCATGTGTGACCCAGACAGAGATCAATGGTATCACTGGATTGAGGAAACAGAGATTAAAATACAGGGAGGCCAAGGAAGCTAGAGTGTGTAGGAGAAGCTCCCCAAAGACAAGAGAGCTGCAAAGAGAGAATGCAGAGGGGTCTATTCCAGTCTTGACAATTACAATGTGACTATTTCAGCATGCATGAAATGAAACTGCCCCAGGCCAGGCAAAGAACCAATAGACCAAACAATTCCTTGAACTCACACAGGGCTGGGAATATTTTGTGTTCCCACCAGCCAGAACGGAAAGATGTCCTAATAGGCAAGGTATTGTGTAAAGCCTTCAGAAAGGTATCACCTCAGTAGTGAAACTAAATTAGCCCTAGACTAAATACAGCTTTTCGTCTGCCCTAGTAATGGTTAAAAGCAAGCCTCAAAAGGATCTCACATTTTTTTTTTTTTTTTTTGCGGTACGGGGGTCTCTCACTGTTGTGGCCTCTCCCGTTGCGGAGCACAGGCTCCGGACGCGCAGGCTCAGCGGCCATGGCTCACGGGCCCAGCCGCTCCACGGCATGGGATCACACTTATTTTAAGTAACTTAATTTCATACCAGAACAAAGTCTGATACCATTGAAAGGAGTATAACCAAAGCTAACACCCAATGACATAAAATTCCCAAAGTCTGGCACCCAATCAAAAAAATGCCAGTAATACGTTTACCAGAGAGAAAGGGGGCTGAGAGGTGGTCAACTGGGGTGAAGGGGATCAACTGTACAGTGACGAGCGGTAACTAGACTTCTGAGGGTGATCACTTTGTAGTGTATACAGATGTCGAATTATAATGTTGTACACCTGAAACTTACATAATTTAAAAAAATAGTACTATATGACACACAGAAGAAAAATCAAACAATAGAAACAGATCCAGAAATTATAGAGATGATGGGATTAGCAGAAAAGGACATTAAAATAATTACATAACGACACTTCTCATATCTCTTTCTTTGTGGTCCTCAAATTGTTTCACACCTTCTCATTCTCCAGTTGCCCCAAAGCTCTCCCTCATCACCTCCTAGCCCACATGGTCTGTCTCTTCTCCCCACACCCCCCACCCCCAATTTACCCTCCCTGCCAATTCTCTGGTTCTAAATCACAAAAATCTAAGAACAAGTCAACTCTAGACTGGGGAATACAGAGGGCTGGGGCAGGGCAGTGAGCCTGGAAACATTCTCATACTTATAATTTTAGCCTCTCTGTTCATACAGATCCAAATGGAGACAGTGAGTGTTTTTCTGAGGTCAAGTGAGGTTTACTATTTTCTCTCGCAGTCCAGTCAGCACTCTGTGGCCTTAGCTTTGCTCAAAGATCCAGGCAGAAACAGTGGTAAAAAAGTGTTTTGGATTTTAATACAATTTAACCCCCAGTGGAAGAGCAGTTATGGTTAAGCCCAAATCAGGGTGGTAGAAATGCTTTCTCAAGTGGGAAAGGGAGGGACTGACAAACCTGCGTTTGGGAAATATCAGCTCTGCCCACCACCCCCATGTTAGCTCCACATGTAGGAGGTAATGTTTTTAGACCCAAGTCAGGGGCTCTTGGGGTCTTCCTGCCTCAGTGGAGCTTAGGCCCATACGCATAAGGCAGGAAGAGTTAGCCTTCAGTTCAAGGTAGCAACTGAAATGTTCTTGTTTCCTATCCATGCCAAGCCTAGGTGAGATTTTTAATTAGGTAAAAACTGAAAACCTCTCCCTCCCATAAAAGCACCCTTTTCCTTTCTTCTAATAGCTGTATCTTTGTCCCAAGTGTTCATATTCCCACAAGTTCCCATTCTTGTTCCTAGATGGCTGTTGGAATAAACTCCACTATGATAGGGACAGATAGCAGGTTAATCCCTATGCAGAGATGGGCCTTTCCCTTCTTCACAAAGCCTTTTTTACACACATAGCACTCATCTCCACAACAATTTGTGACATGGACATCATTATTACTGTTTTACACTTAAAGAAAAAGGTTCAAAACTATTTAATGAAGACAGAGCCAGGCTTCAGGGCAAAGGATCCCAGACATGAGTTGGAAAGCTAGCGTTTGCTTTCTGGCCCTGCAGTTACAGCCTGTGACAAATCAGTTAAGTACTCTGAGCCCTCTTTTCTGGAGAAGGCAGAAGGTTGTTTACTTCACAGTTTTGTTGCCAGTATTACATTTTTAATTCAGGCAAGAGGCTTGGCAAACATCAGCAAATGCCACTTTGGAGCCCGTTGGAGGTCACAGGTCACAGGGTCAGTAGGGTCCTCAGGGTCCCCTTTCTTGAAGCTGCCTGTGACACTGACAGGCTGGTGCAGAGCTGGGTGGGTGTGGCCTGGAGCTCTGCTCCTAGCGTGGGATTCCATCCACCTCTCTCTTTAAGGGACAGGCACGAGCTCATCCTTGAGAGGGGAAAAGAACACCTGGGTTCACGCAGCTGGCAGCGTAAGCATAGATGCCAACTGGTTAGGAGTGGGAGGAAACGAGCTGCCCCAAACCTGTAAGCCTTGGAGGACCAGGTGCTAAGGGCCCAGCTAATTCAGGTCACACAGCTCTGAATCAGTCTCCAAAGCAACTCAAGGAACTAATTGCACTGCATGTCTCCACAATAAGATATCAGTAAAGACTCATGCACACTACAAATCATTGATGATTTATACTGACTTTCCTGTTCTACATTTAAAACTGGTCCTCGGGACTAGCCACAAAGCATACAAAATGAGATAAATGGCTGTTTGGAGATAAAAGTAACCCCTCAGTGCCAACTTCTGCTCTTGCTGCCCTGGGCTTTAGAAGCTTGATAACATCGGGTCTGTATCTGTTGTTGTTAATCTTTTTGGCTCATTAACCCCTTTGGGAATGAGGCAAGCTATTGACTCTCAAGCCTGGAAAAGCACATATATACATATGCTCACCCCAAAATTGCATATAATTCCAAGGGATTCCAGGTAGATCCCAAGTTTCAAATCCTGTGAGATAATTAACTAGACCCCTTCTATTAGAAGAAAACTGAGTCCCAAAGGAGTCAACTAATTTTCCCAAGGTAGTGAATTGATTAACAGAAATGTGAACCCAGATCCTGTGACTCCAAATGCAATGCTTTTCGTACCGCCCACTTGGGTCTATCTCAGTGCTCCACAAACAACCCAACCACAGATTGGGCTCTTCTGCCATCTCACTTCCCAGGTGATTTAGAAAGGTGAGAGTCACCTGTAGGCAGTGACTGCATCTATCACTTTCTGTGGGTACAACCACTCAAATTCCTAGCATTGGTTTATTCATTTACAAATATTTACTAAGCCCCACCTACGGGCCTGGCACTATAGGCTTCAGGGATACAGAGCTGAAGAAATATATATATGTATCATCACTGCCAGCATGGAGCTTACGATCCAGTTTGCTACCTCACCTCTGAAAGGCAGCAAACCCCTAAAATGGAAAGTTGTTTCTATAGCACTCTGTATATTATAAGAAAATTTATAAAATACCCATAACTTTCAACACTGAAATGTTTGTGTGCACATGTATTTTATATGTGTATATTATATATATAGTCAATAAGCTTTTGAGCTAGTTCACTGACATATATACGTTACCTTTGGTAATTAATGGTAAAATGTGATTGATGGGTTGGTTAGATTTTTTTTTAATTCTCAAAAGTAAACTAATTGGCTTGACCTCACTGGAAAATATAATTAAAAGACATTTTGAATAACTTGTCCTCATGATTCTAGACTCTCTACAAATTTATTATTCAATAACTCTATGATATTATGATCACACGTTACTCGAAAATATTGTTTTTGAGAGTGTTGTGGAAGGAAAATGGCATGATTGAATGGGGTAATTTCACTCCACTGCCAGTTGGAATCTTTTGGAAATTAAAAAAGCTGTTAGCTCAGTTTCATTTTTAATTGATCAGGACACACTAGGTTGCCACAGTAACCAAAATTCCAGAGACTTAAGACAATACAAGTTTATTTCTTGTTCAGACAGAGTCCATGGCTGGTGCAGAGTACTCTCCAGGGCACCTGGTCCCCATGTGTTGGCTGGGTACTCCTGGCTGCTTCAGTGTAATGGCATCTCCATCTCAACATGTATCTCCATGACTGCCAAAGTGAAGGGAAGAGAGCGTGCACAAACACACCCAACTCGTAAATATTTCCCCCCCAGACGGCCCCTTGCCTCATGTTTCATTGGCAATAGCAACCCACATCGCCACACCTAGCTTCCCAAGAAACTGTCCCGCCCATGTGGCCAGAGAGAAAAGGTAAGAATCAGATGCCAGTGCACAGAAGTAATATCTACCATGCATAGCTGCAGACGTAACATCAACAACATGATTCCACAAATAGTTTTCAATGTGGAAAGTTTAACTGAAACTATTTTTCTTTGTTTTGCTAAAGTAAGGAAGATAATATATCAGCTTTTTTTAAAACTTTAACTTTTAGTAGTATGTTATGTTAAGTGACTGTCCACATGTGGAATGTCATATTTTACCTATTTCTAATGTTTCCATTAGATTAAGTCTAGATTAGAGAAGCCACCACTTCGTATTCATTCTGAAGTAAAACTCACAAATTCACACAGCATGTGCCCAAAGTCAAAATCTAGTGGTCACATGTAAGTGTCAATTCTCTGTCTGGTTTCCAAGTCTAATTTCACTCCCACTCACCAGGGATTGAATTAACCTTTGGGGACTGCTTGCCATTCCAGTAAACCAGGGATAATATGCCCATCTCAGGAGGCTAACATGATCAACAAATTAAATAATAAAGATGAAAATGTTGTTAAATCTCTAAATCAAAATAAAAGTATTGTATTATTTAAAATATGTGTAATTTGAAATATGCATAATTAGACTTGGCAAAAAAAAAAAAACTGCCCTAAATTTATATTCCAAATAACATGTCAGTCAAAATAGCTGATTTAGCTCTTACATCATAATATCCAGAGATATGAAAAAGAGTTTTGGTAGGGTTTTTGATAATGTTAGATTATTGCTTAGTTTCTAATCTTATTATCAACTGGGCATATCCACTTAAGTTCTTAAAGAACCTTAATGAGTATCACTTATGGAATCCCTTCTATGAAATCACTCTCATTTTTGGCTCCCAGAAAAATGCATGAGGTGGTCCAAAGTGCAAAATCACCCAAATTAAGCCCATCTGCTGATACTAACATAATAGAGCCTACCTGGATTTTAAAGGGAAAAACAATCAGGGTTTTACGTAAACACATCTTATTCTAGAAATGAGAAGGGCATGTGTTCATGTTAACCAGACTGTTTGGCTTTGCATTTAATGTCCACATATGTGAACTGTCTCGTTACATAAAATCTCATTTTAAAACTAAATATTTGTCTAATGTCACTATGTTTTATAATAGATTCAAGCAAAAATGAGAAGGAGAAAGAGAGGAGAAGGGGAAGAAGGAAAAAGGGAGGAGGAGGAAGAAATAAAAACAGTTTGAGGTGTGGCGAGTAATCAGTCTGATGGATAAACTCCTATTTGAAGTGTATATATGTGTAATCTTGTCACCAGATATATGTAGAAATTTCTCTCCCGGGCACTAATATTGAAAATATTCTTATCCTAGTAAGGAACAATGCAACAAGCCAAAAACAAAATCCCAGACCAACAGAAAACGTTATAACTATCTGAAATAACTCATTACCAATATTATTTAAGGTAAGAAGGTAATTTTCTTCCATAAAATGCCCTCTCCACCTCTCCCCATTTTGCCCTCTCTGACTGGACAGGACAATGTTCCAGAATGAAGTTTCCTTTCTGGCACAGCCTTTCTTTTTTTTTTCAGTTGAAATATAGTTGAAGTACAGTATTCTGTTAGTTTCAGGTGTTCTACATAATTACTTGACATTTGCATACATTATGAAGTGATCACCACAACGTCTAGTAACCATCTGTCTCAATACGAAGTTATTACAATATTATTGACCATATTCCTTATGCTGTACATTACATCCCTGTGACTTATTTATTATATAACTGGAAGTTTGTACCTCTTAATCCCCTTCACCTATTTCCTCACCCTTCAGCCCCCCTCCCCTCTGGCATTCACCTATTTGTTCTTTGTATCCATTAGTCTTTTCTTCATTTTGTTTGTTTGTTTTGTTTTCTTTTGTTTACTTTTTATTTTATATTGGAGTACAGTTGATTCACAAAGTTGTGTTAGCTTCAGGTGTACCACAAAGTGATTCAGTTATGCATATACATGTATCTATTCTTTTTCAAATTCTTTTTCCCAATTAGGCTGTTACAGAATACTGAGCAGAGTTCTCTGTGCTATACAGTAGGTCCTCGTTGGTTATCCATTCTAAATACAGCAGTGTGTACAGAGTTAGGGAGTTTGGAATTGACATGTTTTATTTTTTTTAGACTACACACATGTGAGATCATTCAGTATTTGTCTGACTTATGTTAGCATTATACCCTGTAGATCCATCCATGCTGTCACAAATGGCAAGATTTAATTTTTTATGGCTAAGGAATATTTGTGTGTGTGTGTGTGTGTACGTGTGTGTACCTCACATCTTTATCCATTTATCTATTGATGGACACTTAGGTTGCTTCCCTAACTTGGCTATTGTAAATAATGCTGCAGTAAACATAGGGGTTCAGGAAAATACCGACTGTAGGCAAATACCCATGAGTGAAATTGCTGGATTATATAGTAGCTCTATTTTTAATTTTTTGAGGAAACTTCATAAGGTTTTCCATAGCGGCTGCACCAATCTACAATCCCATCAACAGAGCACAGGGGTTCCATTCAATCCACATTCTCACCAACACTTTTTATTTGTTGGGGTTTCTTTGGTTTTTGGGTTTTGGTTTTTGGGGTTTTTTTTTTGTTTGGTTTTTTGTTTTGTTTTGTTTTTTGATGACAGCCATGCTTACAGGTGTGAGGTGATATCTCACTGTGGTTTTGATTTGCACTTCCCTGATGATTAGCGATGTTGAGCATCTTTTCATGTGTCTGATGGCCTTCTATATGTCTTCTTTGAAAAAAATTGATGCAGGTCCTCTGCCCATTTTTTATTCAGGTTGTTTTGTTGTTTTTTTTGATGTTGGGTTGTATGAGTTCTTTATATATTTTGGATATTAACCCCTTATTGAATATATCATTTATAAATATCTTCTCCCATTCAGTAGGCTGACTTTAAGTTTTGTTGATAGTTTCTTTTGCTGTGCAAAGCTTTTTAGTCCCATTTGTTTATTTTTGCTTTTGTTTCCCTTGCCTGAGGAGATATATCCAAAA
This sequence comes from Lipotes vexillifer, assembly GCF_000442215.2. NCBI lineage: Eukaryota > Metazoa > Chordata > Mammalia > Artiodactyla > Lipotidae > Lipotes > Lipotes vexillifer. The sequence continues at coordinate 546,346 of NW_006786333.1, forward strand.
AATATATTGCTAAGACCAATGTCAAACAGTATACTGACTATGTTTTCCTTCTCATTTGTCTTTTTTGTATGTGTATCTATTACAGGTTTTTGGTTTGTGGTTACCAGGACATTCATATATAACAACATATAAATACATGTGATTATTCTAAGTTGATGATCTCTTAAGTTTGAACACATTCTAACAACCCAGCATTTCTACTCAACCCACCATGTTTAACGTGTTTGACATCATATTTTACATCTTTTTGCTTTGTGTTTCCTTTAACTACTTATTATCGATATAGATGATTTTACCACTTTTGTCTTTTAAACTTTCGACCAGCTTTATAAGTGGTTGATTTACGACCTTTACTGAATATTTGCCTTTACCAATGAGATTTTTCCTTTCATAATTTTCAAATTTCTAGTTGTGTCCTTTTCTTCTCTGCTTAGAGAAGTCCCTTTAACATTTCTTGTAAAAACAGTTTAGTGGTGCTGAACTCTTTTAGCTTTCGCTTACCTGTAAAACCCTTTATCTCTCCCTCAAATCTGAATGGTGGCCTTGCTGATTAGAGTATTCTTGATTGTAGGTTCTTTCATTACTTTGAATGTATCTACCATTCTGGCCTGCAAACCCTCTGTTAAAAGGAAGCTGATGGTCTTATGGATATTCCCTTGTACATTGCTTGTTTCTTTTCTCTTGCTGCTTTTAAGAATCTCTCTTATTTTTGTCATTTTAATTATAATGTGCCTTGGTGGGAATTTCTTTGGGTTGATCCTGTTTAGGACTCTTAGTGCTTCCTGGACCTGGATGTCTGTTCCCTTTCCAAGGTTAGGAAAGTTTTCAGCTATTATTTCTTCAAATAAGTTCTGTGCCCCTTTCTCTTTCTCTCTTCTCCTTCTGGGATGCCTACAATGCAAATGGGAGTACACTTGATGTTGTCTCAGAAGTCTCAAACTATCTTCATTTCTTTTCATTCTCTTTTCTTTTTCTGTTCAGCTTGGATGATTTCTATTAGTTTGTCTTCCAGAGCACTGATCATTCCTCTGCATCATCTAATCTACTGTAGATTCCTTCTAGTGCATTTTTTATTTCACTTATCATATTCTTTAGCTGTTTTGTCCTTTCTATTTTCTAACTCTTTGCTGAAATTCTCACTGTGTTCACCCATTCTTCTCCCCAGTTCATTGAGCATCTTTATGACCATTGCCTTGAACTCCTTATTGGGTAGATTGCTATCTGCTCTTTGTTTACTTCTTTTTATGAGGTTTCTTCTTGTTCTTTTGTTTGGAACATATTCCTCTGTCTCTTCATTTTGCCTAATTCTCTGTGTTTATTTCTATGTATAGGTAGGTTGGTTATGTTTCCCAAACTTGAAGAAGTGGCTTTTCTTAGGAGATGTCCCATGGGGCCCAGCAGCACACTCCACTCTGGTCATCAGAGCTATATGCATAGGGGACCCCTCTGTGGGTTGTATAGTCCCTTTACTTGTGGTGGGGACAACTACTGTATGTATACTGGTGGGCAGGGCTGGTGCCTAGCCCTGTTGGCTGCCAGGCCCTGCCTCGTGCAGTGGCTGCAGCCCATTAGTGGGCAGGGCTGGGTCCCAGCACCACTGGCTGTGCAGCTCAGCGGGTCTGGAGCTGATGCCAACTTGCTGGTGGATGGGGCCAGGTCCCAGTAAGTTGGGTGCATGCCTGGAAGGTGGCAGATGGGGCCAGGGCTGGTGCCAGCCCACTAGTGGGCAAGGCAGTGTCCCAGGGCTGCTGGCTGTGCAGCCTTTGCATGGGGTATGGGTCTTAGCTTCCACCAGCTGTTGGGTGAGTAAGCCCCAGATGCTAATAGGCTAGAGGGAAGACTCCAAAATGGAGTTTGTCAGCACCAGTGTCCTTGTGGTAGAATGAGCTCCCAAAAATGGTTCCTGCCAGAGTCTATATCCCCTAAGGGAGTCCCAGTTGCCTCCTGCCTCTCCAGGAGGTTCTCCAAGATCAGCGAGTCAGTTTGACACAGGCTCCTTTCAAATTCCTGCCTCTACCCTGGGTCTCAGAGCATGCGAGATTTTGTGTGCACCCTTTAAGATCAGAGTCTCTGTTTCCTATAGCCACCTGGCTCTCCCGTATGTAAGCTCCACTGGCCTTCAAAGCCAGGTGTTCTAGGGGCTCATCTTTCCAGAGCAGAACCCCCAGGCTGGGCGACACAATGTGGGACTCAGGCCCCTCACTCCTTGAGGAAAACCTCTGCAATTGTGATTACCCTCCCATTTGTGGGTCACCCACCCCAGGGGTGTGGGTCTTGACTATAGTGCGTCTCTCTCCCTCCTGCATATCTCATTGTGGTTCCTTCTTTATATCTTTAGCTGTGGAAAATCTTTCCTGCTAGTCTTCAGGTTGTTCTCGTGGATAGTTGCTCTGTAAGTAGTTGTAATCTGGTGTTCCCAGCGAAGGAGGTGAGCTCAGGGTCTTCCTACTCTGCCATCCTGGCCACACACCCTTGCACAGCCTTTCTTATCTCTCTGTTTCCTACTAGATGTAAGCTTCTGAATGTGTTTTCATTCAGCCTTGTTATAAGAAGATCCATTCTGTATCAAACCAAAGAAACCAAATCTATACAGTGGCATGACATTACCATTCAATGTTCCATCAGGAGACATCATCTTAAAAGTTGATTATCACTCAAGAAGAATAAACACTAAAATTTTTTTTAAATAATGCATAGTCCAGACTGAACTTGGAATCCTGAAAAACCAATGGAATGTTTCCTAAATATGTCTTTAATTTTGGTTACCAGAATACAATAGCATCTTACTAATGAGGCACATTTTTTCTGTAATCTATATGTGGAAACTCAGTTTTGTGAAATACTTTGACTCATCAGCTCTTTTTCTCCTTAGTATTTTTTGTAAAAGAAACACTGCACATATACACATACATAATGAGTAGCCAAAATTGGTTCTGGCCCAGCCAGATATCAGTATGTTTGAAATTAACAGAGTTGGCATAAGGAAGCGAATATATGGAACACACTGACTTGCCCATAGCCTAACAATTAAATTAATACAATTTCTCCTATGGCTACAAAGGTTTGAGCTAATCTGAAGATCCTGAAATTCAGCACTGTTAACAAGTATGCTCACCAAAGACAGCTTTGGTGGCAAATAAAGCCCTGAAAAATAAACCACAAGACAGTTTGGAACTTGAACCTGAGATATAGCTTCTCAGCACCAGGGTGGTAATCCAGGCTTATCTTTAGAAATACACTTCCTACAAGATGTACAACAATCCTGGCAAATGAGAACCTACAGCTATCAGATGGCACAGATCATCACTAGTAAATGTATTAAAATCTGGTCATGAAAGAACACTTACTTTTCACACCACTTTGAACTTAGTGGAAGTTAGAATGATTTGGTTACTGCCCCATTTGTTTTCTGTTTTAAATCTCTTTAGATTAGCTATCCTCTTAATGAGGAACAGGGTCTAACTCAAGCATAATAAATACAGTTTAAAGTTGGCTAGGAAAATTCCTTTTCCCCCAAAGTGACCTTCCTTCTGCCAATTTGCTGATCCCTCAAATTCCACTACTAGTCACTGGTCTGTGTTAAATGAAGCCTTCTCCCTCAGGAGCCCCTAAAATGGCAATTCCTGTAAGAAAGGTATCACACTGTGCCCTAACAAATTTTGGGTTGATTTGTGAAAGAGCTTTTTTTCTTTCCAGAAGAGATTAGCAGATTGCGAGCCAAAGTTTTGTTGGAACAGAGTCATGTTCATTCCTTACCTCTTGCTTATGGCTGCTTCGTGCTGCAATAGCCAAGTCGAATAGTTGAGACAGAGAAAGTATGGCCCACAAAGCCTAAAATATTTACCATCTGGCCCTTTACAGAAAAAGTTTACCAATTCCTGACATAGAGCAATGGGCCCCTTGGGAACCTAGAAGTCAGGAGAAAAAGAAAGAGGAGCTGGGGAATTTGAAATAATAATGCTTTCCATTTGGGAACACTGCATTTAAGGGAGGATCTTTGCATAACCAATTCTCACAATATAATCTGCAGAGATAGATATCCAGGTTCTGGCACATGTAGGTGCTGAAGAAATATCTGTTGGCTAAATACATTCACTCATTTATTCATTCAATCAATAAATACGTATCAGGGTATATGCCTAGTAGTGGGATTACTGGGTCGTATGGTAGCTCTATTTTTAGTTTTGTAAGGTAACTCCATACTTTTCTCCACAGTAGCTGTATCATTTGACATTCCCACCAACAGTGCAGAAGGGTTCCCTTTTCTCCACACCCTCTCCAGCATTTGTTGTTTCTAGATTTTTTGATGCTGGCCATTCCAGCCAGTGTGTGGTGATACCTCACTGTAGTTTTGATCTGCATTTCTCTAATAATTAGTGATGTTGAGCATCTTTTCACATGCCTCTTGGCCATATGTATGTCTTCTTTAGAGAAATGTCTGTTTAGGTCTTCCACCCATTTTTTGATTGGGTTGTTTTTTTGTTTTGTTTTTTTTGATATTGAGTTTCATGAGCTGTTTGTATATTTTGGAGATTAATCTCATCAGTTGCTTCGTTTGCAAATATTTTCTCCCATTTCGAGGTTGTCTTTCATCTCGCTTATGGTTTTCTTTGCTGTGCAAAAGCTTTTAAGTTTCATTAGGTCCCATTTGTTTATTTTTGTGTCTATTTTCATTATTCTAGGAGGTGAGTCAAAAAAGATCTTGCTGTGATTTATGTCAAAGAGTGTTCTTCCTATGTTTTCCTCTAAGAGTTTTATAGTGTCCAGTCTTACATTTAGGTCTTTAACCCATTTTGAGTTTATTTTTGTGTATGGTGTTAGGGAGTGTTCTAACAGTGGTACATATGTATAAAGGAATATTACTCAGCCATAAAAAGGAATGAAATTGGGTCATGTGTAGAGACGTGGATGGAACTAGAGTCTGTCGTACAGAGTAAGTCAGAAAGAGAAAAACAAATATCGTATATTAACGCATATATGTGGAATCTAGGAAAATGGTACAGATGAACCTATTTGCAGGGCAGGAATAGAGACGCAGACATAGAAAACAGATGTGTGGGCACAGGGCAGGAGGCGGGGTAGGATGAATTGGGATATTGGGATTGACATATATACATTACCATGTGTAAAACAGATAGCAGTGGGAACCTGCTGTATAGCACAGGGAGCTCAGCTCGGTGCTCAGTGGTGACCTAGATGGGTGGGATGGTGGAGGGGAGGGAGGCCCAAGAGGGAGGGGTTATATGTATGCATATAGCTGATTCACTTCTTTGTACAGCAGAAACCAACACCACATTGTAAAGCAACCCCCCAATAAAATAAATAAATAAATAGATAAGTAAGTAATTATCAAGGGCTTACCAAGTGCAAGGCACTATTACTAGAGATGTGGAAAGAG